>NC_092704.1:34362415-34574915 GCF_964275005.1 Diadema setosum
AAAATACGAGGAATTAATTGGATGACATCGAATATTTCTGTTTTTAGCATGCATGTACATGCCTAAACGTGATATCTTTTCCATATTTATCTTCGTCAAACATTAAAAGCAGTTCGTTTGGAAAATCGTGAACTCATTGAGATTAGTTATGCCAAACTCAATTGCCCGAATTCACGAAGGTGGTGCAATCTTTGTCCATGGTTTAAACCATGGACAAAGGCCGTAGTTTTGTATGGGGTGTCAAGTGTCGCATGGCCTATCTTGTTACGAAATCAGTCATTTCGTCGACGAAATCACCATTTGTCGCATGGCCTATTTCGTCTACGATGTGACCATTTCCTCATTTCGTCAACGAAAAGACTGATTTCGTAACGAAATAGGCCATGCGACACTTGGTGCCCCATACAAAACTACGGTCTTTGTCCATGGTTTAAACCATGGACAAAGATTGTAACACCTTCGTGAATTCGGGTCAAGACTGCTATTTTTGGAAGCTCACATGTTACCTTATAAGTTGACAAAAAGTCATTTAAGTCGTCAGGATGTTCCTGATATTTATTCGATACCCAACACCTTGTCACTGATCTGATGCGTGTTGTCTAACTCCCTCTCCAGGAACAAGTTTTCCTCTAAGCAACAGGATTGAGTTACAAAGTGACATCGGATTTTTGCGGCATCAGTTGTCTTGCCCGTGTAGACACCATGCATGCATAATGTCAAATAGTAAAGAAGATATTTTTGTTAATCTAAATTATGTAAATATCTTGCGCACGCAAATTTTGACGATACAGTATATATCTACAAAATGCAGCGTGATCAAGCGTGGCCATAAGTCTTCACGGATCACAGTTTGATTATTGTTCTGCCATATCATTACATGTAAGTTGTAATTCAACAGTTGATGTAAACTGACGCCGTGAAATATGCATATTTTGGCTATTCAAAATAAGCCATTAAGTGCACATACATGTGTTAATCGTATTTCTGAGAAAGTGTGTGCAAGACAGTGTTACTTGCTATGTCTTAGCCAGCTGTATAAGTGAATGCATCCTAATCAAACTACATTGTTCAAGTGAATTTGTGTCGAAAGAGTTGTGCTTCTACAACTGTTAACAATGACTCGCATGACAAGCTATGACAAAAAATCATAGAAATACATTTGTCCGAAGCCAGATTTTAGTGTACATAATTCTGTTACAAAGGTTATCATTTATTTCATTCTTGTAGGAGTCTTCATCATACATCTCACGTAAAATGCACGACTGTATTTGCACAGATGCGTACAATTTTTGCCATATATAATCTATGCGTAATGTATCTTATATCATACTTTATATCAATATTTTCTTAATTGATATGCCTGAATAAATGGCGAATTATTTCTCCTGGCAATTGCAAAGAAAG
This sequence comes from Diadema setosum, assembly GCF_964275005.1. NCBI lineage: Eukaryota > Metazoa > Echinodermata > Echinoidea > Diadematoida > Diadematidae > Diadema > Diadema setosum. Next base: position 34,363,820 of record NC_092704.1, read on the forward strand.
CATGTAGATACAAATCAAGATGTTCCTCTATCATTGCATAATATGAAACACTTCATACACATAAATGTACAATATTAATAGTGAGAGAGTCAGAGAGAGAGAGAGAGGGGGGAGGGAGGGAGAGAGAGAGAGAATGCTTCAGAACTAGAGAAGCGTAATTCAACACCTTGGAACCATCTTATTGTAGAACTGCTAGACAGAAAAGGAAATATTTTTGTTCTCAAAATGCACAGACAGCTTTGGACAGGGGGACAGAAATAGACCTACCCAGATGAAAGTCTGAAGTGAGTTAAATTCATTCGCCCTGTATAACCCGTTGTATACTTTGAATGCCGATTGGTGCAGAAAACCCCATAGCATTGTACACACTTTTTAGAGTCCCTGGTACAGCAAGGGTTAATGGTTAGCCCTGCCACCATGTAGGTATAGACAAAGGCCTGAAACTGGGTACAGTCTATTCTTGTGCTAGCACGAATTATCATAATCAATCCTTGTCATTAATCATTGTTATAACACTAATGGTTATCGTATCATAATCTTACTCGTTACAGCTTGTTAGTCATTTCCAATTTCTGTAAAGTTGCTAAATGCTATGCAAGAAGTTATAAAAAAAAACAACAACAACGCATCCATGCACAGTCTACGACGCAAGATACTCGTGAATCTTGAAAAGAAATATATTACGACGCCTGAAATACCATTGTTAATCTTACAGACTGAACGTGAATGTTTGTTTGTTTGTTTGGAGAAAGATTCATCCCCATTTTGTTATGCATAATCTGGACATGTCTGTACGGAAGCAGAAAGGAGAACAATGATGAATAAAATATTTATGCATAATAACAAAGCATTTGAAAATCTATCGAAATGCGTTTTGCTCTAACCAGTCTCTTGTGTCTTGACTTGCTCTAGTCATAGTAACTAGTGAAGCCTGTGAACGTATATTAAATAGATGATGACTGGCGGGGGAGGGAACATACCGAATGTTCCACCCGAAGGGTTTGAAATGCTATTAAGGGAGGTTATAAGTCCCGAGACGAAGTCGAGGGACATATAGCCTCCCGAAATAGCATTTCAAACCCTGAGGGTGGAACGTTTGGTACATGTTCCCGACAACAAAAGTCATCATCTGTTATATTATATGTGTTAGTCAACCACCAACCACCAGCACAACGCACTCGATCGCTCGCTCGCGCAGAGCCAAATTCACTGTGCGCGCGCGGTCCTAGGCCTTCTGTCATTTGTTACGTGAAAATGTTTTCCCAAAGGAGAACATTAAAAGAATGTTCGCCCATGGGCGATCGCCCATGGGCGAACATAACGAATGTACCTCCATCACGTGACTGTGTTTAGCCAATTACTAACCGGTATTAGACTTATCCATTTAATATAGTGTAATGTTTTCACAGAATTGTGGATTTTATTTCATTATCATGAAAATTAGGGAAAATGAAGAGATTTTGGCACATGAAAAAAATAAATATTATCGTTCTTTTTTAGAGGTGAGACTTAAACCCAGCATTATTTTCATGGGACTCCAGGTGGGTCCAGTAGGAAACTTTGTTGCCTCACTTATATACTTATATACATATATATATATATATATATATATATATATATATATATATACATATATATATATATATATATATATATATATATATATGAAGAGTTTGTTTGCAAAAACCGATAAGTCCATTTTTGAAGATTTTGAAGTACGGTCTCTGTCATAAAGTACAAAATAATACCTTTTAAATGATATATTAGTCACTACATATAAAGGTACATTTTTGAAGTTATGGTCAAAAGAAGCAAATATTTTCTTATTATTCTCTTTATTTTTCTTGACCTGTAACCACAAATATCTCCATTTGAAAATTTTGGACTTATCGGTTTTTGCAAACAAGCTCTTCATATATACATATATATAAACTAGAGAGGTTCACAAGAAAATGACAAAGAGCCTGACTAGTTTACAACCTAGCTGCAGCTAAAAGCTGAAAGTAAACCTCTAAGTCAAGACCATTTATGATTTAAGATTTTCCTGAAGCGTTCTGCTCTCCTTCCTCGATAAAAGCAGATAAGGAATTTGGAATACCAAGCAAAAACAGCCGCAAAAACAAACACAAGACAAAACAAAACAAAACCATTAAAAATAACCCCCAAAACAGTGTCAACAAGCAATCTCTTGTTTTCGTCATTGGTCGAAAATCACGTATCTCTACAGATACAGAGTAATGACAGAGTTCATGAATATGATCTACCGTTCGACGTTGAGTTTGAGCAGGCTAGCATGTACTTTCTGCATAAATAATGGCCTCAGCGAAATCTACCTACCACGCGGGTTATCTCAATATCATCGTCGAGTGTTTACATTATCCCACATGTAAATGAACTTCGATCGTCCCTATTCAAGCACACACAAAATAGATAATCTGAAAAATAACTAATCGCCATTTGAATTATAGAGACGTACAACCCCAAGCAAATAATTCATCTATATTCAGTCTGCCGATCGATTGTGTTTAATGTTCTATACATGCATACTTACACAAGAAAAGTGGGATCTCGTCTTTCATTCTACCGCAGAAAGGTAAGTTTATCTCCTTTTTTAAATATGTTGATGAAGCTTTGCTTAGACGTTGTTAGGATTGTTGATTGTTGATTGTAAAGTGTATATAGAATCTTGCACATCATTCACTTGTATGGACAAGCCTTGTTATGTTTATGCATACTACTTTAATGCAGGAATCAATGAAACTATCACTAGAAAAAGGATAAGTTCGAATTGTTACATCAAATAATTTCAGCAGTGAGATTTAATGTTTTGTCAACATATTAACGCTCCTACCTTGACGAGTATTCCACGGCAGCTTTATTTACGCAAATAGTGTCATGATATATTTGTGCTTCAGAGACTTCGAAAGATGTGGTTATCAATTTTGGTCGTATATCTTTTCATAACGGGAAATACTATATTATTCATCCTCATTAGCATGAGTTGATTTTCAAGTCAGCCGAAATGGCCGTGCCGAGTGCAGATACATGAAGGCTCATGAAGGCTTGGGAAGCCACTGACAATACATCAATTATCAAAGCAACTCCCGTCATATTTCTGTAAAATCCTTTTAGTTATTCTCTTGAGCACAGAGAAAAAAAAATACACAATTGACGTCAGTATGTATCCACTAAGGTGTACAACTTCTAATGATGTACCCGTTCTGACATCATGAGAAATAATATTCACTGCCATCTGAAAGGTTAAGATTTCTTGTATGTCTCTCTCTCTCTCTGTTTGTCTCGAGGGAGATAAGAAAACTTATTGAAGATACGATGCGCTGTATATGAGCGAATACGTCATTTTAGTGTTCTCCTAATAATTCAACACTTTGATATTAAATGTCCATGTCACAACATTAGAATTGTTTTAGTAATTTCTTTTTGTTTGTTAAATTTAAGGCATCACCATGGGAGACAAAATTGACTGCACTGACTCGCCCATGAGTGAATTCAAGGTAAGAAGTGATGAATAAAAAGTTGGAGATTTGACGCGAAAATGTTTAAAGGTCGCATATCCCTTTGGCACATGTCACGAAATGTGGTATTGATAGTATAGTCGAGGAATATTATTGTCTTTCAACAGCGTGTATGAAATCTTATGGTAAAACACTTCATAGTTGTGTTTTTTTAAGAAATGAAAGAAATGAAAAACTTACCCAATGTTACTCGAGAATACGCTCCTCTTTTGTCCAGATGATAACGTTGATTTTATTTTATTTTTTTGTTGGCGGGGTACGAATAAATTCCCTGGAAATCTGCAATATTTATTCCCTGATCATCATTATATGAAGTTTCAAGTTTCATCATTTTAAACGAAAGGTCTCAAGTACCTAGCTCTGCCATATACCAGCTTATGAAATGAATCTAATTTTCAGGGTTGTAAAAGGGACATACTTAAAGTATGCATGTATCCTTCATAGTATAAGTGTCGAAATGAAACGAATAGTTCTTCTCCAAAAGTCTTCTGTGTGCTAGAATTATTACATCGATCATCACTGTGTCGACTATATATTTAGGGTTGTGGTGTAGGCCTACATAGTACTTGGACTATTGCAGTCTTGTCCCCTGACCTTGCAACTTGCAGGTATATCACAGGAAATGTTTAAAGGACAATTCAGGCCAAGTTTAAAGTCAGTCTGAGAAGAAAATGTATAATCATACAAGCACAGCGTAAATTTGATCATGACAGGATAGAATTTAACAGAAGTTATGAAACCTTGAATTTCTGTAAAAAACAGTTTTTAAACTCTAAAATCAATTTAAACGTACAAATAAGTGAAATGATGACAACTTGCCATATAGTGTAGTCCATAAATATTAATTATTTCCGTTTTTGTGTTTGTTCAAACTGAATTGTGAAGATTTTGAGATGATGACATCAGCTTCCTCATTTTCATATCCATACCAATTCGAGAACCCTTTTGCAAACTTTAAAAATTCTTCAAAATTTAATAACTTGTACATTATAATCCGATTTTGATAACATTTTCATTGTTGTGTTTGTAAATGGTTTGTGTTCTTTTGAAATTTAAGTTAATTTTTGGTCTAGAATATTCATTTTACACATCAGATACACAACGCTGTTGTGCTAATATTATGAAGATCAAATAGTATTCTCTCCGAATATGTTGTCTTTGTCTAATAGCGCCATTTGCCTCCAGTTCGATTTCATTCTTTTGTTCACGAGCGAAAAAAAAAGTTATGCTAGACAAAAATATATCTGCATACATGTCCTTTGATATCCCATTCATAAATATTCTTACTCTACCAGGATAAGAATACGGAGAAGGAAGCTTTTGCAACCAGTCAGACAAGGTGATTAGAACATATCTTTATTTTGTTTACATCAATCACTAGTTACCAGTTAACATATGTTGGGCAACGTAAAGAAAGAAAACAAGTCGTTTTGTAGTCCCTGCAGAAGTTATGAAACACAGCAAAAGAAGAGATCACAAGTAGGCTGTCAATTAGAAGTAACACGCACAAGATTGCCAGTGTCATAAGCAGAAAACAATGTCCTTTTCATGAACATAAGTTGCTGCATGTGATATGGATTAAAGTATATATCTGAATTCGTAACTTCGCTATGTGCCAACAAGCGAAAGACTACAACTTCAGTTTAATACAATGGAGTAGAGGTAAAAAGTACTTCTACATCGGTGATGTTGTTTGAAGTTTTTGAGCGTGCGCTGAATGTATCAGTATCGATATTATATGAATGTCACCCACAACATTTTTATGGATGATTTTTCTTTCTATGGTGCATCCTGTTGATTAACACAGGTTTCAAAACAAATGATGAAGTGAATCATTTTTTTTTTTTTTGGGGGGGGGGGGGGTAGGAGGTTACTGGTAATCATTGTTACATTTCCAAATGAAAATCAATTGAATGAAACTGTTCTTTCATGATGTATGTCTGCAGTTTTCACCCTTAATGTCAAATGTTAATATCGCCGCTATTCTTACGCCACCTTTCACATCACTCCCCACAGGATTGAGGATGGGAAGAAACGGAGCGATGGGCAAGGTCAGACCTTGCTTCACACTGCTGTGCTAAAGGGGCGTCTGGAGCTTGTGAATGCTTGCGTGGCAAAGGGAGAAGACATATCTGGTGAAGACGATACAAGGAACACACCCCTTCACCTTGCAGCTTCGCGTGGTTATCTGAAGATCGTAAAATTTCTAGTTACCAACGGAGCTGATTTACAGAAGGGAAATGTAGAAGGTAACACTCCGCTTCACATGGCTGCATTATACGGCAATCTGGATATCTTGAAGTTCCTTGAAGCTCAGGGAGCTGACATTGAGAAAGCGAACAATGGGGGATGCTCTCCCCTATACATGGCGGCAGGGAATGGACGCCTTAAGGTCGTCAAGTTTCTCGAAGCCTGTGGCGCTGATGTCAACAGACATGATGAGAATGGCTGTACACCTCTGCACTTCGCAGCGCAAATGGGGCATCTGGAAGTCACCAAATTCCTTATGTCCCGAGGAGCAACCCAAACCAGGAGCGTTACAGGCATGACACCAATGCTATCCGCTGCAGAAAATGGCCACGTGAAGATTGTCAAGTATCTTGCATCCCAAGGAGGCAATGTGCTGTCAAGGGATAATCAAGGTTGCACACCACTCTACGCTGCAGCAGGGAAAGGCCGTCTTGATGCAGTGAAGTTCCTTGTATCAAATGGAGCTGCTGTTGATGAGTGTGACCTAAATGGCTTCACACCACTGTGTTACGCTTCCCAAAAGGGCCATAAAGGAACAGTCAAGTTCCTCATATCGAAGGGCGCTGACATGGACAAGAGTTGCAACATAGCCCCTACTCCCCTCCATGCTGCAGCGGAGAACAACCACATACAGATAGCAAAGTACCTGGTCTCATGCGGCGCTGATGTAAATAAAGGGGATTACAGAGGCTCTTCTCCTCTTTGCGTTGCGTCAGCTTTTGGACATCTAGAGTTGGTAAAGTTTCTGTTAAGTAAGGGAGCTGATATAGAGAAAGGAAATAATGAAGGCAGCACGCCACTCTATCTTGCTGCGGGTTACTGCCGTCTGGAGACTGTGAAGTTTCTCGTGTCAAGTGGAGCCAATGTCGATAAGAGTGATGAAAATGGCTATACACCACTCTCCTGTGCAGCACAGGAGGGTCATTTGGAAATTGTTAAGTTCCTCTTAGCCAGCGGTGCCGGTGTAGATAAGAACTTTCTATCTGCCCCAACACCCCTGCAAGCTGCGACACAAAGAGGCCACCTACTCGTTGTTAAACACCTAGTTTGGAATGGTGCTGACGTAGGAAGAGCTGATAGTAGAGGCTGCACACCATGTTTCCTGGCGGCGGGTCTTGGTCATCGAGATGTGGTTGAGTTTCTTGTCGAGTGCGGAGCAGATGTACAGCAAGGGAACGACGAAGATTGCACACCTGCCTATATAGCCGCAAGATTTGGTCACGTGGAGACAGTAAGGCTCCTCTTGAAGCTAGGGGCGGACATACAGAAGAAGAATGCGAATGGATCATCACCCCTCTTTATTGCATCAGCGTGTGGTCATCTGGAAACTGTCAGAGTCCTGGTAGAAAATGGAGCAAATGTCCAGGAGAGTAATAGCAAAGGTTTCACACCCATCTACATAGCTGCCGGAAAGGGTCATTTGGAGACTGTGAAGTTCCTCGTATCACATGGTGCTGATGTAGGCAAATGTGATGCCCGTGGTTTTTCGCCCGAATACTTTGCCGCACAGGAGAATCAACAGGAAGTCATTAAATTTCTCATGCTCAACGAATCTTCCACACCGAATAAAAGATTAGACAAGGAACCAACACATATCCACGCAGCAGCAAGCAACGGTCATCTGGAACTGCTCAGATTTCTCGTCTCTCAAGGAGTTGACGTTGGGAGAACGAACAAAGAGGGCGCCACAGCTCTTTATCTGGCAGCTGGACATGGTCATCTAGAGCTTGTCAAATTTCTCATTTCATCCGGCTCTGACGTAAATACACGCGATTCCAATGGCTTTACACCTTTATATTTTGCTGCACAAGCAGGCCACCTGGAAGTTATCAAATTCCTTGTATCCAAGGGCGCCACCATGCAGCAGCGGTCGAATACCGGCGAAACACCCCTTCTCGCTGCGGCAGAAAGGGGTCACCAAGAGACAGTCAAGTTCCTGGTTTCCAGTGGTGCCGACATAGGGACAAAGGACAGTGGCGGTTGCACACCCCTCTACATGGCGTCGGGGCACGGCCGTTTGGAGACCGTAAAATTTCTCGTAACCAATGGAGCTGATGTAAATGTTTCTAATTTTGGCGGTTTTACGCCGTTGGATTTTGCCAAGCACGAGGGGCACGATGAAGTAGTACGCTTTCTCAAGGCTCATGGTGCAGTTCACTCAAGAGCTGCGCGACAGAACCATGACGAAGTTCCTCGAGGAATCCGCTTGCTGCTACCTGTGATTTTAGTCTTGTCAATTATTCTTTATTGGCTGTAACTGTCTAGATCAAAATAGGAAACAAAATCCTGTTCTGATCGGAAAGGATGAAAGTACTTTGTTCATCAGGAACAACAGGTGACTTAACGGAGATAGGTTGTGGTATGTACAATATGGCTAGGGAGAAGCACGTTTACTAGTATCATTATTATGAGCATGTTATTCTACAAATTATAAAACAACTTATTAGTGTGATTTCATCATATAACACACATTGTTGAACTTTTGATGCTTCTATTAGGTTATGTGCTTTCATCTCGCCCCTAAGCGGTCGCAGCATATAAACCCTTCCGATCCTTCAATAATGTCACATAATATCACATTTCTGTCAAGTATACCACTTCGAAGATCGAAGCCACACTCATATTAATAGAAGAGTGAAGTAAAATGAATGAGTAAGGAGGGTGGATAATTGACATGGACCCCGTTTACAGTGAGTGAAAGGGCCGGGCTCGGCCGCGACCGAGCCCGGCCTTCATTTTACTGTAAACGCGCAAAAGGCCAAATACAGTACCAAAATCGGCCGTGCATTTGGCCAAGCTCAGGAGGTAGTCTCGGCCTCGGCTCGGCCGCGGGCGAGCCCGGCCTATTCTAACGGTAAACGCAAATTGGACCAAATGCGGTACCAAATTGCGACCGGCGCCCTCCCAATAATAGTGTTTGTTTACAAGCAGAGCGTCACTACGACAAAATATTGAAAGGTTTGAATTAAAAGCCCGGGCCGAGCCCGGCACTGTAAACGGACAGAATTGCGGGGCCGAGTACCGCAATTGAGGCCGGGCTCGGCCGCGGCTCGGCCCTGCATTGTGAACGGGATCTAAAACTCTGTCAGTATTCACTGCATCCTTGCAACGTTTGATGTACGGTACTCTCTTTCCACCATGAAGGAATCAGTGAACGAATTATGGCATTATAACATTGCGCTATCTTTCTCGAATAACCTATGTCACTGCGTTTTCCCAAATAACCCACAATGTAAAGAATAGTTACCAATTAGGAAAACGAGATGTGATATGTATCAAATTTTTGAGAGTTCAAAATCTGAATGGTCCTGTTCAAAGAAAGTGCTTTATCATATTTCATAGATCTACTAAATGCTACCGGTAATTTTCGCAATAATCCTTTCTTTTCAAAATTATGCAGAATTACATTGTAATCGTTTTAATCTCCATTTCAGTTCCGTTTAAGTCCCATTTTAATAGTCTCAATGTATAGTACTCATGTTTTGTATTTACTTATTTCGTTATGGGATACAAACATGATATTGTTCTTATTGTAATGTCATGTTATTTCTTAGACAATGATCAATCTTGATGTATTTGTAAACCGGGAACATTCAATTTTAGCCCTCGGACAGCAATCTTGTTTTATATGAAATAAACTCTTACTTTACTGCCCGACAATCAAGTAAGTCGAGGTACTTGTGTGTGAGAGAGTGAGTGTGAGTGTGTGTGTACGTGTGTGACGACGGAAGTGGCCCTTCCAAAAAAAAAAAAAATAAAGACATTCATGTCACCATATAAATTAAGAAGTGCCGTACATACCGGACAGGCGCAAAGAGCCCTGACTACGCCAACAATACGTAGGTCTATTATGGACTGGTCAACAAAAGCCGCTTCTGGAACATGGAGTTGTCCATATTAGTTTTCTGCCAGGGTGAAAAACTGATAGTCGCATTCACTGTACGCAGTGGTGTGGATTGACGCTTTGAAGAAGAATGGAAACAAAATCCATCATAATTATGATTACCAACTGGATGTGCCTTTTCGTAAAACTCCTTTCCGTGTTCAAAGTGCTATATAAGAGTAAAAGCAAACTGGCAAACTACTATTTATTCCGTTGATATGAGACGTGGAATAGGAAAGTTAAGGGAAATTGAGTATTCTATACGTCTTCGGGAAACAGTGGCATTGGTGTCAGCCAAAGAGACATAGGTCTATTTATTTAAAGGGGAAATCCAGTCCAAATAAAAGTTAGTATGATAAGAAAGAGTAAGATATTATGGAAGTTATTAAGTTATTAAGAAAGTTATGATATTTTGAAGTTTCGCTATTTTGGGGGGAAACAGTTCTTGAGCAGTCAATATGAATATGCAAATGGAAAAGTGAGCATGTCATCCCCTCACATTACTTACCATATAGTTTGTACATAAAATTCTTAAATTTCCATTTTTTCATTCAAACGCAATTATCCCCGAGGTTCAAATCCTCGTACATCTAACTGATCACTATTCTGAAGTTATTCAACCAGGAATAACATCACGTTTCAGACTTCAATGGCAGAAACATCGAATTTTCGTCATTTTTTTCTTTTTTTTTTGTACACGATCAATGGAAAATTGTGAGGGCATGATATGGTTAGCTTACTCATTTGTATATTTATATCCACTGTACTAGAACTGTTTTACAGAAATTAGCAAAACTTCAAAATGTCATAATTTCCTTATTTTTCATCCGATTTCAGTCAAGTTTTTACTGTTGAACTCGTAAGATTTTACTCTTTTTTATCAGGCTAACTTATATTTGGAGTGGATTTCCCCTTTAAAACACACCTCTTTGCAACCCAGCCAAGGTGTACTCAAGATAGAGCGATGAAGTCTTCCCTTCATAAATTTTCCTCTTGTACACCGATGATAGAAATTCTGGTAGCCCAAATAAAATAAAGAGAAACAACTCCAGAAACGGGTCATATCATACAGAATAAACAATCTCCTCCCATAACAACCTATCGTTATTAGGAGTTAAATTACTCTGTCTAATTTCTTTAAAAGATACAGATTCATTTCGTGAGGAGGTGACATCACCCCGTCATCGCATATAAGATTATTCACTTTAGTCCGTTTATCAGAGTCTATTTAAAATGGAGTGCAAAGCTTGCCAAGCGAGATGACTACTAACTACATCAGCGTCGCCGCCGGAGTCGGGCGAGTCCACATCGCACGATATCGCCTCATATGGGCGTGCCTGTACGCAGTGGTCCAAGATTTCCGAGATAACATCATTAATCATACCAAGCCTGTAAAGGGTTGGCTCTTCGCATTGGGTAAAGTCCATCCCTTCTGCAAGAGTTCAGTAAAGAAAGACAGGTCACATACAATACTGTAGTCTATTACGTGAGTTGGTCGTGTGTTTGATGGTGTGCACTAGGAGAACAGATAATGGCTATATTGGCCTCGGGTATAAAAGGCAGTGTAGTGTAATTAGCACACACAGGTGCCTCGAATGTGGACCGAGACATGTCGCAAGAAGCAAGCATCCCAATGGATCTTGGAACGTGACGTAATCATCATTATCTTTACGCATTTTCCGTCAGCTGCAGCGCAAACACGCATGGTGTCCATACACGCCAGGGACCTACCTGCATTATAGGGTTTTAAGAAACTACACGCAGCTGCAGTGGAACAGGAACTGCAAGTGAAAAGGCCCAGTACTGGTCTTAGAACTTGTACCGGTAACAATTATTTATTCCAGGACTACTTTGTTAATCGTTGCGTCTTGTCACCATGGCAGAGGCCGACTTCACTACGGCGTTTGTGGTAAGTTCTAAGAAACATGATTTTCTCCACTTTCAACCGTTTCACTGGTTTCAGTGCCCTATCATGGCTGTAGCTGTTAGCACAATAACGGTGTTATCATATTTCCATCTGTATAGTCACATGTTTTAAAATTTCGGAACAGTATAAGACCTTCTGTTTTTACAAATTCTAATGTAATGTGTTTGCTGTAGGCCTATGTAAAGTTACCGTCTGCGGGAATAAACTTAGAATGTTACTATTGAAAATGAAATATAGAAGATCTATGCAGATATCTACTTTGCAAACAACAAGGCAAGAAAAAAAAAATCAAAGAAGACAAATATACGCCCGTTTATTCATGAGCTCAATTATGTCAATAAACCCGGAATTATGACCTATAAAGGTCCATCCAGAGAAAAACATATTCTACAGTCAAGCATTTGTCTATTTGCTCTCTACGATTGCTCTTATTTCCTCTTCCCCTCACAAACAATTTGTCTTGTTGTCTTCCGTCCCCATCATACAAACATCTTAATGACACTCTTGAGCTCATCAGAACTTATTCGTCGTTACCACCAGCTATATTTATTCACATATTGTTAGATCACAGTATTTCTTACCATTAATCCAAGATGGTGACCACGCCTCCAACGCTATACCATGGGTGTATCGGCGTTCTCATATGCCTATTAACTGTGTGCAGGGTAGATAGTCATTCACACAATTCACGTATAGTTTTACACAAGTTTGGACCATATTAGGGAATGAATACATTTATACGCTTTGAAACGACAGAAGAAAATGATTAGAGAGTAGCGTAACATAATAATTATGCTCTGTAGTGCACACAGTTTGAAAGAAACGTGGGAATGAGGTATCCAAAGCGAGAGAAATAGTTCTCTTGATTTTGGTCCGGCATTTTCCGTAAATATGGGTAGGAAGGAAAAAGGAACAAATCATACATTCCATCGACTGTTCCCCCAAATTCGCTAGACAGCATCTCGGATTGTCATTTTGTATCACCATCAGATTCCCTACATTTGTTCCATTCGTCGTAGTGCCAATCCTATACTAGTCCTAATCTAACCATAAACCATTACACATCATTGGCTTCATCGTTATCTGTTTTATACTTTCATTCCCAGGATGCAGCCGGATACGAGGAGTTGAGGAAACACATCCGGGAGAGCACGGAGTTCACGAAGGAGTTAGCCCTTGTTCTGGAAGAAAGGTGAAAGAAATCCACGCCTTTAAATTGAAATGTCGAATAGTTCCGGAACAATTTTTCCTACAATTCCGGGGTCACGAGCTAAACATGGGGGGAAAGGGTCCATGAGTCATACTCCCTATATAGAGTCATACAGCCCACGAGCTAGACACCAAGTAAAACAGACACAACAGCTAAACAAAAGGCAAATAAGGCCCACAAGCTCGACACTTGGCAGAATAAGCCCCACGAGCACGACGCTGGGGAAGAAAGGTCCACTCGATACTCTAATGTCGAGTTCCAGGGCCTTTGTGCCTAGTTTCGAACTCATCATGATCACGTGGGGGCCTTATTTGCCCATGGTCTAGCTCGTGGACGTATAGCTCGTAGGCCAATTTTACTTAAATGTCGAGCTCGTTGGCCTTGGGCTAATGGACTGTATAACTCGTGGATGTCTAGCTCGTAATGTATACACCCGATAATCCCTTCTAGCCATCTACCATCCCTTATAATTCATCCCACGTGATAACGTATTTTCCAATATCTCTTCTTGGAATAATTCTGTGTGTGCACCTAAACTGGGGAAAAATCTCGTGGTATTTTCCTTATGTTGCAACACAACCCTCGTTTCGTTTATTCATTCCAATAAAAGATCAATGGTTACAAAACAAAAACAAAAAAAAATAAATCACATTTTTCAAACAAACATAATTAGAGTTTGCATATTTGTCATATCAAGCAGTATATGGAAATGAAAAAGAGAACTAGAGAAAAGCCTAGAGGCCTTGTATGAAATAAGTTCTCTCAGATGTGTACGAGTGCTTATAGAGACACATCGAGTGTTTTACAATTTCAGACATCATCAACAATAAAAAACATAGAAATGTAACAATCATATGAAATTATGCAGACAAAAACAGTAAGGTTCAGTATTTCACAAGAAAATGTTTTTAAGAGATTTTTTGAACATCTTTAAATTCCTGTGACACCGTATGTCATTTGATAAAGAATTCCAAACAACAGAACGATTAAAACTGACATACTTTTTATTTTTATTTTATTTTCTACTTTTTTTACCGAACCCCGACCTTAACAAAGGCATCATCCATTGATATGAGACACTTAAAGACATTAAAAACTTTAATCTGGTGTTGATTATCATCGTTGATAATAGATTTGTAAGTTATGTTTGCACTGTGTATTCTCTCATGAAAAATGCAGAAATAAAACCAAACAAACAAACAAACTGAATAAAACTCTTAACGTTGTATTGAACGATCGCTACCACGTACCACAAATAAATTTGCTTATTCACTGAGACTTAGATTAATAAGTGACATTCTCGGCTCTGGCATTTGTGTCTTTGACACATTTACCTCTGATGATTTTATATATCTGGCATGCTGTCTGACATCTGTGTGTTTTTTCTTTAGCAAACTGCATCAAATGTGGCGTCTATATACTCCTATATGGCATATGGATAGTATTGCATAGTTTGAGATTTGCTTTATCTTACTTATAGTTCTGCTTAATTCTATAGACATGTTCCTGCGAGAGCAAGCAATGTTTGATAAGTCTTATCAATGTACAAACGATGTAAGTAAAATTGGTCCAACATTCAACAAATGTTTTAGTATGAGGACTACAATTGCTTCTCTTGTCCCCTCATCTACTCGTATTAAATCTCAAGTCATATAGCGGAAAATACTGATATTATCTTTGTTTTGAATATTTTTTTCCTTAAATCTAAGCTGAAATTTTCAATTTCTTTAATTCTTAAAAATCACTGTTCTTTAAGAAATTGACATCAAACATTTAGTGTGATAAGGATTAACTGTTGTGACTGATTATACAAATTGAACATAATTTAAAAGGTGGAGACGGCATTCTACAAACACACTAAGATGAAATGAATTTTATAGAATGCCAGGGCTTGCACGTGAGTGTCCATACGGAATCAGAATTAGTTGGGCGTGTTTGGCGTCTTCGGGACGAAAGGTCGTTTAATATCGTTATTGATTAACTGTAATTAGAGGAAACTTAGTTCCAGACTCACATCCGACTTGTTTAGACAGAGCCTTTATGCGGGTTGTAATCATTGATCAACGAATAAATTTGAGGATATAGTGACAGACAACATAAGTAGGATACAGTTTTAATGCCATAACACTATGATCGAAGATTATGTTGAGAATCACTCAAAACTTTAAGACCGACGGGATAAAACGAAATAGATTTGAACTTGAACTTGAACCCAATGAATGAAACACAATATGCAATATACATACTTCAATTTGCGTATTACGGACAGTAGCTGGACATGCATGCATACGTCTTCTGCATTGCTGCTCAGTGCTTTGACGCAAGACAGGACAATTGAAGTAACAATTTCTACTTTCCTTTATGTCGTCAATAAAATCAAGCTTTTGCTTGATCAATCCAAACATTATAATTCTCTGGATTCATCTATGTGATATGTTTTGGGATGTATTAACCCTTCATCGTGACCACAACAGAGAAAACTCTGCTTAAATTGGAGATGGAATAGTGTACTATACAAGAGCAATTGTACATATTGAGCTCAAAATAGTAATAAAAAACTGAATTGCAGAGACTCCAAAACTGTACGAAATTGCTCGAGAATGGTGGCAAAGTATTCATATATTAATATCGATTCAAAAATGTCGATGTCTGAATCATAGTTATTACGTTAAACATTAAAGGGCTGGTATAGTATTGGTGGAGACGAGGATTGGGCTTTTAACTTTTTGTGAGATATCAGAAAACCACTTATGAATTACTATAGAGCATATCATTATAAGAGGAATTCAAAGTTGTTTTTTTTTTTGGATGAAAATTGGTTTTGGAATGGCTGAGACATCCAAAAACAAAGTAAAACAAAGCAATCTTAATAAAAGGTGGGTCCCACCTATTATCAGAATTTCGCTGTTTTGGATATCTCAGCCATTTCAAAACCAATTTTCATCAAATAAACATTGAATCCCTCTCGGAATTACATGCTCTTTCATATTTCATGAGAGGTTTTCCATTACCCCCCCCCCCCCCGAAAAAAAAATGTTACAAACCTGAAGTTAGGTCTCAACCGAATCTATATGATCCATTGAACGAGGATTGTCTTTTAAACTGAACCTGATTAAAAGTGCACAATTTTATTCACACAACAGTATGCATATAAGACTCTATTTCAACTCTGCAACGCAATAGGGCTCTAAGCCAATAACGACACATCGTGAAGTCATTTGCAAACGTACTTAACCTGCAGTGAATGTTGGATGTTTGTTTTTGATACCCATTATCTTAAGCAAAGCCAGAGCCGACCTTTCGACTCATTTCTTTTAGTCTCTTTCACGACATCACTACACCTTTGGTGCGTTTAACTGACTCTAATTCTGTAGGACTGATAGATCGGCAGTCCTTGTCACTGCCTTAGTTCGAGACATTGGCAGCTTGCATCGTACAGAATCTAGCTTGACACGTGTAAACAGTATCACTTTATGGACCGCCCTTTTTTCTCTACTTAATTATCTGTAAACACTATTGACTTTTGTTTAAGTCTGTGCTGGTAATTTAGATAGATATCTTCTGTGTGTGGTATAAACACACATTTCATATTACCAACGCGTATGCACGTACATCAAAACTAGTGCATCCTGTGCTGGAAAGGAACTGGTATCATTTGCGTTTGAAGAAATCGATACTTTTCTGAAGAAACATGAAGTTGAAAATGTATCTTGGTACAAGACATTATTTTTGTACATTTAGAATATTGATCAGTTAGATTTTATTATTGTGTTCTATAAAATAACGTATAACAAATTCTGGCGCAAAAATATCAAAGGTCAATTCAATTCAATTCAATTCATTTATTTTCATTCTTCTTTTTTTCTTTTTCAACAAAAACAAAACACAAGATAAATCAGGTTTTACATCATAAACAAAGAACATTTGCCTTTGCAATTAATAAATGGTATCAATAAACATAAGACCGCATACTGGCAAAAAAATAATAATAATAAAAAGTCATGCTTCAGTTGAAAAAAAAGGAAGAAAGAATAGAGAGGTCAATAAAAAAAAAAAAAAAACCTGAAATCAAATCAAAATCAAATCAAATGAGAAAGTGCTATTTTCCAAATTTCTCAAGCAACAAATTAAATTTTTGACCTGGGTAAACTTCCTAATCTAGAATGCATTTTCATCTTGATCAAGAGAGCGCTGTGTATGATGCCAAACATGGTGTGAACTCAGAGAACATTACACATGACATTTTTTTTTTTTTTTGGTTGTTACATCTTTTGAATCCTTCTTCCTACTGAGATTTATTTTCAGTGTATCTACACCTCAACTTTAACAAATTGATAATACATGACACGTATTTCTGTCAGTAATCTTAAACATGCTTTATTTTTATATTCCCTTTGCATTACACTCTGGAAAAAGGAACTACCTGAATGGGCAAAAATATTTCGACTCCGTATTCTTAGAAACGATATATTTTTATATTTCCTTTGCTTGGCACAAGTAACTATGTATTTTTTTTAAAAATCGAATATCAGCTTTATGCTGATAATCAGTAAGGAGACATTTCGGTAAAAAGTCATTTCTTTACCGAATATCAGCTATATGCTGCAATTGTGTCCGTATGTCTGGTTTTTACTTATCATTGTATTTTGTTTGTTTCTCACAGAGCTGAAGTGGAGATGAATTACTCCAAACTGCTCACCAAACTCAGCGTGAAAGCCAACAAGATTACCAGAACCAACTCAGGGTACGGTCTTCCTGCAAAAGCTGTTCTTGATACCAAAGGGTTTCCCTCTAAACATATCAGTATTTTTTTTTTTAACAGAAGGGCAAACAGCTCGTCTGTGACATTTTCCCCTGAAGTTTACCACAAAGTAATTTGATTTTTTTTTTGTCTGAGCTAAACTTACTTGTACATTTTAATATGACTTGAAAATTAAATGTAGCGAGAGAGCATAATCCTCCATAGATAAACATAGCATCATAAATCATTTGTTTTGAAACACATGATTTTGTTGCATGTGTAAAAAAAAAAAGACAAACGAAATCCGATTTATATCTCTCATATATTGTTAGGGTGACGTCCGTTTTTTCCGAAGGTTCGGAATAAGGTTCGTTAATCCGAAAATGAGCCTTCGGAATGACAAACCTTTGGTACAAAAATGTAACCGAATGCATATGATATAAAGTATTTGACATAATTGAAAAACAAACATCCGTGAGTAAATATATTCATATAAATTCTCAAAATCTTTCACCCAGAACCTTATCTGCTGCATGGAGTGTGTTGTGTGGACAATTCGATGCAGAGGCAACCATACACAAGTGAGTCTATTTCCTGAAAAGTTAGTAAAGAAAAAGAAGCGACAATCACCATGGAAATAATTTTAATTGGTTCTACATTTTTTAAACTGTCTTTCTCCGTTTAATTCTTGGTGATACGAATGCTGTTATATCTACATGTATTAACTTCTCATCCATTGCTGTGAACTTCATCTTGCTCATAACAGATTAATATCTGCTTAAAAGAAAACTCCAGTTGCACGTGAGCAGGTTACTCTTAAAACATTTTAATATGGAAGACGAAAGCACAAAATGTGCAACACTATAATAATTATCATGTTTAGATAGATAGCTGTCATCTAAGTCGAGTTTGTTGACACATAGTATTTCTGAGGCCATTATAAAGCGTTTTCTCATGTTAATGAAGTTCTGCATTTCTGTTATATTTTGATTTACTTAGTCTGTCCCCTGAACCGCAGGTATATGTAAGTCTTACATTCACTATGCACAAAGTGACACCTGCTGGTCTTCAATTTGCACTATCATGAAATAATGCAGTACGTCTGGGTCAATCATTTAACTTTTTTCCAAGTATTTCCACTGTTAGATTTATATATTACTCAATAGCTCTGTTTGATTGACTGTGTGTTCCATTTAAATACGAGAAAGAAATGTAGAAATAAGATCATATAAACAAACAAATGTAAACTCTAATAGCTCTTTTCCGACAAAATCTACCAGCATCATTTCATCTTTTGAATTTTCTTGAAAGAACTGTAGCTGAAACCATAATGAGGGACCTTCAGAAACCGTTGAAAAAGATGGCCGAACAGCAGGCAAAGAGTTACAAATTGGTAAGTACATTGGGTGTGCCATCATTATTTTTGCTGAAATGCAAAGTGTCTGAAAGGCAGTTCTAGTCAGGACTGAATTCGCCCTGTTGCCATGGAAATTCTATGAGCACACAACACAATTATCTTACTGATAAACAGTCCATGTGACAGCGCTTAGAGACATTAAATGTGATAATGCGCTATATAAATATTGTAAAGTGTCATTATTATTATTATTATTATTATTATTATTATTATTATTATCATCATCATCATCATCATGTATTATGATATCATTACATACAAGCTCGACAGGTCCAACCTGTATGTAGCACGTCATGGTGTTGGATATGAATTTAGTGGGAAGGCAGTCAGATATACAGTGTTGCATTTATGTTAGAAAATAGGCACTCGAAGAATGGAGAAACTTCCAGTTTTTTGTCCATTAATTGGATTCAACTGTAAGAGGATATTCGGCAAGTTGGAACTTTTCTCTACTTATTGATAACACTAATATGATTATTTTGTGTTTTCGATCCTATTGTCCGTTTCTTAGTTCGAATCTCCGGTGGAAAAGGCTGTCAAGACAATGAACGATTCACGAGCAGAACTCATGAAGGCAAGTCTTTTTCGTTTTCATTTTGCTTTGTGGTTGATTTTGCTGTTACTTTTGTTGTTGTTGTTTTGTTGTTGTTTTTTCTTCTTCTTCATCATCATCATCATCATCATCTTCTTCTCCTTCTTCTTCTTTTTCTTCTTCTTCTACAGGTTTGAATCCATGAGAATAAGAATGGTTACAGTTCCTCATTCCGAAGGTTCGTTGATCCGAAGACGAAATAAGATTCGTAATTCCGAAGGTTCATTAGCATGATTAGGACTCACCTTTTTTTTTCTTCTTCTTCTTCTTCTTGATTAGGACTCACCTTTTTCTTCTTCTTCTTCTTCTTCTTCTTCTTCTTCTTCTTCTACAGGTTTGAGTTCATGAGAACAAGAATTGTTACAGTTCGTCATTCCGAAGGTGCGTTGATCCGAAGACGAAATATGATTTGTAATTCCGAAGGTTCATTAGGACTCACTTTCTTTTCGTTTTCGGAATAATGAATCTACGGAATGACGAACCTTTTTTTTTTTTTTTTTTTTTTCATTTTCGGATTGCGAACATCTAGGTGTAGGAAACGTGTGTGTTTCGGAATAACGAACTTTCGGAAAACGAACCTTTTTTTTTTCAATTTTCGGATTAACGAGCCTCGGGAATAACGAACATTACTAAATAAGAAATACCATCTTCGCAGCTTCGGAAGCTGATATTTGCAGGCCTATAGACAACATGATTTATTATAATCAAATGTACCTTTGTATGAGCATCTTCATGCTCTAGCAAAGTGACATAATATCCCTGCTAAGAGAATAACTACTACAGTCCACTCCCGTTGTAACGAACACGGTTATAACGAAATTTCGGTTACAACGAAATAAAATTTCAGACCTCAGCATTATCTGCTCTATGTTTTTTATTGTTTATTTGTTCGGTTATAACAAAATTTCCATATAACGAAAGAAAACGGCCGGTCTCGAGGACATCGTTTTAACGGGAGTCCACTGTATCTGCTTCGTGAGTAATTTAACCCCTTTTGTGCTTTGCCAACCAAACCTTATGCATGTTACACACTGTCCAAAAGGTCACTGATACAGAAAGGGTTAAAAATGGAATTAACATTTCTCTCGATACCTATGCAGAAGAAAAAGGCCGTATATGCAAAGTCAAAGGAATCTCAGAACCTCTTCAATCAGGCCAGCAGTCCCAACAACGCCAAGGGAAAGCCACTGTCGGAAAAGGAGGTTGCCAAGGTATGTGTACTGGTGGAGGAAGGCATATGGTATCCCTCCATTTTTTTTTTTTTTTAACTCGGGGGGAGGGGTGGGTGTGGGTGTGTGGGGGATTCAATTAGATGCTTAAGAGGTGATGTATGTTCGTTTGCTTGTTTCATTTTATACAGTCTGCGCATGCTTGAACTCCAATGTACATGATAAAAAAAGGACATTTAGCATTTCCAGTTTCTTGTCTGGATATGCATTCATAGGAATGTTTTATGTCGTTTCTGAAACAATTTCATAAGTTTTGTCCATAATCCCAGCGTTCCTCTTCCCCTGCTTCCATGCTTTTGCATTACGTCCCAATGTTTAGCTGTTATTATTACTATCATTATTATTATTATTGTTGTTGTTGTTACTATTATATTATTGTATCATTATCATTATAATTTCAGGCAAATGCATTGATTAAAATTTCCCCTCCAAGCTCGAAAGGGTTATCAACTCTTAATAGAGTATCCCCACATCCAAGTAAGATTAACATTAATTGAATGATTATAAATCGCGGTGACAGCCATTTGTTTTGCTATTTTTGATATACATGGATGATGAATCAACTGTTATTGAATTGAATTCATGTTCCATTCATATCTTTTAGCTGAAATCGAAGAGCGAAAAGGCAGACGAGACTGTCGTCAAGACAGAAACAGAATACATCAGGCAGCTGATGATGACTGAAAAAGCGCGCCAAGACCACGAGCTGGCTGTCGTCGGGGCGTCCTCTACCGTCCAAAAGCTTGAAATCGAACGCATCAATCAACAGAAGTCGCTCTTGGGCAAATACTCTCAAGTCATATGGGACATGACACCAAAGATTCAGACGGTAAAATCACTGCATATTTTAAAGAGGCTTCCTTTTTGTTCATGCTGCATTCAATCTCAATGAATTCTTCTCCAAATATCATTTGTGATGGTGCGATATTGGTGACGATGAGTATCTGTAAATTTTTGGAGTTAAAACGGTCTCGTTCTGCCAAAGTGGTGAAGTGTTTTTCGAATTGTTCAAACCATTCTCTATCAAATCCCTTTAATACCATACTATTACATTCCTTGCTCCGATTAATGTTGACCCGTCCATATATTCTTGTCTCACGAATCACAATTTTTTATCTTTCTTCCTTGTTACATATAAACATGAATATAACGCGAAGTTCATTAAACTGCCTACAAATTACATGATATGAGTCTCATATTGGGATGTTTTGTTTTTGTTTCTTGTTTTGTGTTTATGTTGTTGTTTCACACAGTGCTGTGAGAGCATCAACCGCGCTTTGTCGGCAGTAGTGCCCAGTGCTGACGTCACTGCCATCGCTAAGGCGAAGGGCAAGATTCCACAGCCTACCTACCAGATGCTCCTAGATTCCTATGTGAGTGATCAATAGGTCTGTCCTCGCCTCTCTATTAAAAACTTGATTCTTTTTTATTTTTTTTATATCTTTTATAAAAAGTTTGATACGAGTATACGTATTTTCAATCAGCTTATCTTAAGAGGAGTCAACTAGCATGGTGTCTTGAGCTTAAGAAAAGGCTTCATGTGTATTAACCTGTACAAAACTGATATCACTGTATCTTCTTCAAGTTTATGTACGTTATAAAAAAAGAGAAAATACGGATAAATTGAGCGTGTAATAAGCATAATCATCATGTATGCTGTTATTATCAGAGTGTCGTTGCTATGGTGATTTTTATGAAATAACGCATCACCTTATAAGAGAATAGTGCTAACAAGTCACAAAAAAGTGAATATTGCCCGCAGAAGGTTAATTTCTCGATTTAACTTACCAATTTATCATTTTAGACGTGTACTTCAGCATCCATGAAGGCCTGCGTTGATACTTGGCCTAATATCTTCGAGTAGGCATATTAATGAAGAGTTGGGAGTGTGTATACTGTGTGTGTGTGTGTGTGTGTGTGTATGTGTGTGTGCTCTTATATATCTTTTGCACTACTCTGCCAATTCACAAGATGTTTTCTCATCCTGCAGGAGGAAGAACAAAATAATGGAATGAGCATGGAGCAACGCAAGGCATACGTAGCGAGAAAGATCAAGATGATCGATGCTGAAATGGCCAGAGTCGGCAAAGGGCAAGGTACATTTTTAGCAGATTACTGCACTTTGATTGATCGTCTCAGCGACTCTGCATAATCAAATCGTTACGATGTTTAAAGACGGAAGGTTATAAATTTCTTATTGAAATCTCTCTGTAATCATTATGTGAGACTTGGCAAGAGTCATCTAGTGCCGTATGATATTCTTGGTACTTCTCAAATTCTCAAATAAATTCTGTGAAGTAATGAATAAATGAATGACTAGATAGATAGATAGATAAAGAAATAAACAAAATGTTAATTGATTGAAGTAAAAAAAAATAAACGAGTAAATACAAAAATAGATACTTAATGAATATGTATAATCAATATCTAAATAAACAAATGAAGAGTTTGTTCGCAAAAACCGATAAGTCCATATTTGCCAAATGGAGGTATTTGCCATTAAAGGTCAAGAAAAATAAAGAGAATAATAAAGAAATGTTCGCTTCTTTTGACCATAACTTTAAAAATGTACCTTTATATGTACTAACCAATATATCATTTAAAAGGCATTATTTTGTACTTTATGACAAAGACCGTACTTCAAAATCTTCAAAAATGGACTTATCGGTTTTTGCGAACAAACTCTTCAAATAATTACAGCTAAGCTTTTTTTTTCACTACCGCTTAATAAAACGCTAGGTTATCGAGTATTTTTTTTTCAGAAACACTTGACAAGTAATATCCCATGTATCACTCAAAAAGCATAATAGCATTGAGGAATTCAAAGCAAACTTATGTACCCACATTCTCAATTGCAGAGAGCGCACCTAACCGCAAGAGCAGCACAAAGGCGCCAAAGGATAGCCCCAAGCCAGACAGCAGACTTCAATCCATGCACGTAAGTACGCTAAGTAGCAGTGTTCAATGACCATCATGGTCTTAAATGTCATCCAAATGTTTTTTGATAGAAAAAAAAAGGTCATGCTCAATTTTAGTTCGCAAGATTTTGCTGTCTTAATGTTGAAAAGAATAAAGGCGGAAATGTGACCTGAGAGAGTGACTTACAAGAGAGTCAAACAGATTAGAAACAATGTTGTTGAAATAAATTTAGCCTAAGGCAAGTTGACAAACTTAGTAACAAACTCCTCTAGCTAATTTGTTGTTGTGAAAATTGTAGTAATCGGAAATTGTAGTTCTAAAATTGTAATTATGAAGTTATTGAATTATTCCAAGCTCCACACGCAACGCAAATTTGCTGCCTCATTAAATACCTTAGGTTATTACTTTATGATTACAAATCAACCACCCCGAAGTTCATTGCATTTTGATACTCCATCTATCTATGAATTTACTGAATTGAATCTATTTCCATAAAACGGATATACGTCATTAATTCAGATTTGACGATCAAGAGAGCACTTTCCCTTGACATGCAAAGACCTGACATATGCTCAGCATTATTTTACTTTGCTCAAATAACAAGTTTTTCTCTTGGTGCATTTTCACATTTTAGTAAATGGTGTCAAAGCAAAAAGCAAAAACAAAAACAACCAAAGAACAAAACCCTGCCACGCTCCAAATTGTCTAGTGCAATAAAACGTGGTATATGATATATTTGTTGTTGTTCTTGTTTTGTTGTTGTTGTCATCGTCGTCGTCGTCGAATTGTAATTCCCTTTATTTAAGCTTAGTTTTAAATTTTGACTTTCTGTCTCTCCATGCACTTGGAGAATTCAAAGGAGCGTGTATACTGAATTATTGTAAACCAATGACAATTTTCAGACACTAGCTCAATATCTGCATCATTGGTACATAAGAAAGAAAAATCATTCTGATTTGAATCTGTTATGATACTCGTGGCCATAACCACTTCCATCTCTCTCTCTTTCTTTCTATCTATCTATCTATCTATCTATCTATCTATCTATCTATCTATCTATCTATCTACCTATCTATCTACCTATCTGTCTGTCTCTCTATCTCCGTTCAAATTAAACAGACAAATGACTCCATCAACATGCTGACAGCATCCAAATTCAAGATTCTCAGTTCCCTGGCAGAGATGGACGGACAGACAAGACCGGTGTGTGGACTGTCCGAGTACATCCGTGTGAACAGGGACAAGCAGGTGAGTTTGAAAACCCCTTTCAGACTGACTTTACACTGATTTGGATCCCTATTACCCCCCTTTTTTATTAGCAGAACCGAAGAACCGAGGAGCAAAATTGAGCGAGTGCTTCATGGTACATCAGTAACTATAACATGGTACATCAGTCCTCTGATAGGACATAAAATGGAGGTCCCGTGAGTGAGAGAGTCAAAACTCATACGCGTAAAAGATCCCGCTTCATTCATTCATCGCAAAGAGCAGGGTGTTTAATCCGCTGAAGTGGTCCCGCCTCACATCCAACTGGACCTCACGAAAGACCAGCTTAGCATAGCTGAATATGGGCTTTCCAGGCATCTTCTCAAATGGAAAATGAAGAAACAAACAAACAAATTATTGTTCCGCCTCAGTGAACACATGAATTGATAGTGACTTCACATCAATTAATTTATAGGGAAACTCTACTGATGTTATATTTTCATATTGCTGAGTTTTCGACAGCGCCTGAAAGTAGCGGTTTGTTGCGTTATGGAGTTCCTAACATTGATTTACGATGATATGTGATGCCAAGGTTATCGTTATGACCATATCAGTATCAAGTCAAATGAATGACCATGAATTGACCTATCTTTGTACAACATGAGTAGCAATAAACGTACATAAAATAGTACGCACATTTTTAAATTCTAATCAGTTATGTAGCCTCATTTCAAGCGAACATCTTCACGTTTTAAGATATCAAAGAAAGAAACTAGTACATATATGAATGTAAATCAATCAAATTTAGGGGAAATATGTCTGTCTCACTTTTATATCTATATCTTTAATTACTTGTCTTTATGGACCTAGGGCTCAACAGTTGGCACTCTACATTACCCGCGGACGAACGCACCGGAGCCCAGTCACGTCCGCAGCATTTCAAGCATGCCATCCCTCGTCTTTGTTCCAGTAGCTGCTGCTGCGGTAGTCAAGGCACCACCTCCTGCTGCTGCTGCTGCTGCTGTAGCCGTAGCGGCAGAGAAAGCCCCTGCTCCAGTGGCCCCTAGCTCTCAGCAGGCTGCCGCTGCTCCCGTGGCCCCGAGCTCTCAGCAAGCTGTCGCAGCTTCGCCGGTGGAAGAAGCCGCGGCTGCCTCCGCAGCATCTTCAAGTGAGTTAGCTTCTGAGCCTGCAAGTTTATCAAAAATTTCAACTGAACCAACGCGTTGTAATAAAGAGGTCAATGACATTCACTTTCCACGTGAATAGAATTTTGAAGTACTGTACATGACAGGGGCGGATCCAGGAATTCCGTAAAGAGGGGGCGTGTTTACAAAATTAAATGGGGGGCGCACGCACCCCTCCCCCCATTTTTTTCTTTTTATTTCTTTTGTTTCCGCAAAAAATAAAGGGGGGGCGTGCGCCGGTTGCGGTCCTCCCTGGATCCGCCCCTGCATGAGATGATCTGTATGCTATGTAACTTTATTCCAAAAGACAGTCCTGTGCACCTGATGAGCTATGTTATGGTAGATTAAAGGGGATGGCTAGTAACTGATCAGTGGGAATCAGTGGGAATACTGGGGGATGATTGTTCAATCCTTGTGGGATTCATTTAAGAGTACATCATATCTATTACCTATTGTTGTGTGAAAATTATTTGCTTTAAGATGGTCTCATATTCAAGTAATGTGCAGTTTAATGTTTCCAGGTTAGCATGCCTGTACAGTGGAGGGGCATTAAACTGCACATTACTTGAATATGACACCGTTCTGCAGCAAATAATTTTCACACAACAATAGACATATAATGTACTCTTAAATGAATCCCACAAGAATTGGAACAATCATCCCCCAGCATTCCCACTGATTCCCACTGATCAGTTACTAGCCATCCCCTTTAAAACCGACATTCGAAAGTAGGCCTGTATGAATAGAAGTTTGATAATTATGTTATTAATATTATACGAAATGTCATGATTTTTTTTTTTTCAAAACAGGCCAATTTGCATATTTCGATGCTCATCCAATTATGCTCAATAGGTATGACTACTACAGTATCACAAAGTAGCCAAAGCTTTGGTGATGATTTACCATCGGCTCCAATCCATAATCTTCGGGTATAACAATTCAACAGGAAACGAACATGACAGAAAAAAAAAAAACAAGGAGCAATGAAAGAAAGAAATCCGATACAAAAAAAAAAAGAAGAATGAGGCAGACTCATAACTATGTAAAATATAATTTTTGATTTAATTCTTTTGTGTTTATCTTCCCCCATGGGACTATTAGTAGGGAACGAGAAGGTCCTAGGAGTGTGTAGCGCCATCTACGATTTCCAGGCGACAGACAAGGATCAGCTGGACATAAAGGAAGGTAAGGCCATCGCTCCAGGATATATCACCATGATCACAGTCATTTCATTTACAACATTGGGTGATTACAATCAACGACTTGAGATGAATCACCTTAGAGGAAGATATTGAGGTGAATGATAATGAGTTTTCTGTCTTATCTCTATTCCACTTTCCACAATATTTCTGTGTGTTTAGTTTGATATGATCTTGGCGTTGCCCAATTATCATCCTACGAAAATTGGATTAAGGATATTTGTGACCCTATACATTACAACACCAACAAAAAGGCGCCAACCATGATTTTTTTTTTTTTAATGTGACCCTGCATCACAAAGCCAGCAAAGAGTCGACCGACGTGGATTTCTAAGTATACTGCGTTTCTCTTCTACCGCCTCTTTTCACCATAACGTGCTTACCGTTTATCCCAAATTTTGATTCACTTTTTGTGCCTTCTTCTTTGTATTACCCTGATCTATCATCTTAAGGTGCAAAAGCAAAAACTTAAATACAATTCTGTGTCAACTTCAATCCCAGGCGATGTGATAAACGTGCTTGAGAAGGGACATGATGGCTGGTGGAGGGGAGAGATGAATGGTCGCATTGGTCTGTTTCCGGCCAGCTACGCTCAGATGGAAGGCGAGGAGGACAACACGGATGTGCCTGACAACGACGAAGTCTGAGATTTAAGACTATGTGGATTTCGCGTCTTTGTCGCTTGTGCATGATTAACTTTTATAAAAATGGGCTTTAGAATTTCTGAAATCTGATTGATCAGTCATCATGCGTTGACTTTTACTGATTCACACACAACCATGCGTCCGGAAAAATCCGAACGCATGGCTCAAGTCTTGCATAGTGTTGTTGGTGTAACGGACGCACAATGGGGAAAAAAGTTGAATTTCATGAATTTACGAACCCATGAAATCCGAACGCATGGCTCAAGTGTTGCATTGTGTTGTTGGTGTAACGGACGCACGATGGGGAAAAAAGTTGAATTTCATGAATTTACGAACCCATTTTATGTAGCGAATGATGCACAGGCCTATTCTATGGATCGGTGAGAACGATGCTTTTGTTAAACTTTGGAACAGTCTAAAACCCACGCCAACGTTAAACTCGCGCATCCAGCTCCCACCGATCCAATCTGTGCTGTGCATCATTCAATGTCATTAGTATATTAGCACATGCCCACTATGAACATCATAAATTACCACAATTTGTGGTTTCAAGAGACTAGTTAACGTCTTTAGAGAATGACGTGTCATCGGTAAATATAAGCAGAAAGTGATACATGTATTGTGACAAATCAAATTCATTTCATAATTTCAAAAAATAATATCATAGAAAAACAATCTCTCTTTTCCGTCATTCAGTTATCATAGAAAGTCAGATAATAACTTGGGCTCAAATGATCTTCGTCAAAACATTTGGATTAGAGTGCGAATCCTCAAGAAAACGTAGTCCAAGCTACGTTTCCAGTTGAAATTGAACGAAGATGTCGGGTATCACCACATCGGCATGGTGTCGTTAGTTCCTCGTAAAATTTCTCGTTGAGACAGCGTAATTTGTTTTCAGCCAAAACCTACAAGAAGTTGAATATTGGAACCATGTGATATTGCGAAGAAATCAGTGACTTTCTTGTTAATAACTGAAAAGTGAATAATCTATCGACAAATCTGTTACCGTTCGTTATCGTATAGGTCTTTATTCCGAAAGCTCGTTAATCCGCCGAAAATGAACGAAGGTTCGTTATTCCCAAGGTTCTTCAATCCGAAAACGAACTACAGCTGTAACGTTTGTAATTTCGAAGGTTCGTTATTACGACCTTCTTTTCATTTTCGGATCAACGAACCTTCGAAATAACGAGCTTTGGTTCGGGATGACGCCACAAAATGTTTGTCATTATTTCAGTTCGTAACTTGAAACTGCAGAAAGACTGAGTGTCGTCTTGATAACTTGCAAACCAGTTACATGAACTCATTACAATCATCTATGCATTCAGATTATGTTATGCAAACTGAATTTCATCTAGTCAATAAAGGTACACCAAAATGATTACCAAGATATATTTACCATATTTACCATGTTTACGTGTAAGCATATCATAATATAGGCTACATAAGAGCTCGACCCTAACTTATTACCTCTGGTGGCCCGTTCAGGCTACTTAAACGCTTAAATTTGAAATTTTAGTGACCTAAGACAAATGTTCAATTTAAGTTGGGCTCCCGATCGAGCAGCCAAAATAGACATTTGGTGGTCCGAC
This sequence comes from Diadema setosum, assembly GCF_964275005.1. Taxonomy (NCBI): domain Eukaryota; kingdom Metazoa; phylum Echinodermata; class Echinoidea; order Diadematoida; family Diadematidae; genus Diadema; species Diadema setosum. The sequence continues at coordinate 34,393,346 of NC_092704.1, forward strand.
ATCAGTTTCTAGTGGCCCCTGGCCATCGAGCCACCCCTAATATCAAGCCCAGCATATAATTCAGGTGTTGAGAAACCAATGAAAGCCAGATATCACTGGCCGGAGGACGGTTTGGTGTAGAAAATGATGGGCAGAGGAACGACTAAACGTCACTCTTGTGTGCACGTCATTTTTTTTTTTTTTTACTAATGTTTGTGTATCTCATCACGAAACAAGGAAAACGTATTGGTCCGAATCCATGGTTTGAATCAAAGCCACTGAGCATTTCCCAAACGGTAGACTAGATAATCCATGGACTAAATCAGAATTTCTTTTGGGGAAACGCAAAATTTTACACCAGACCGTGGTCTAAATGACGTCATATGACGTAGTTAATCCATGGACTAAATCTAGGCGATGTTTAGAAATTCGGACCATTGAGGCTGTGAAAGTGCAAACGAAAATTGCTGCATTTTTCGCATCCTGCAAACGTATAGTACGAAAACATGCATGATATTTATTGTTCAACAACATTAGCTTTACATTTTAGTTAAGTATGTACATGTATTCATTTTGAGAATTTTTTTTTTCATTCCAATGTACTGAACATGTACAGTTCTTACAATGGAATATTAGAGCAGAATGCCTGCTTGGTGCAGAACCACAGCGTGTGTACCCCTTAAAAATGTCTTTATTCCTAGTAGTGGTTATAGGGAATTACCGCTGCGTTGGTATAAACGATAAGCCATGTACAATAATTACCAAACTATTAGGGATGTAGACGAGTCCTGTATACTCGTGTCACTTTGACGTCAATTTTATTTTTCGATCCATGATTGTTAATCAAGATGTACATAATACAAAATCATCTTTATTGAAGTCATATTTACAAAGTTATATTTTCTGAAAGCCTTGAGCCTCTACTTCTTAATTTTGTTGTTGTGAGTGTGCAACACTTACTGTATAAATTAAGCCTGCTGATTTCGTTGTAGTGAATAGGCTGTATTAGTATTATCAACCATGTTTTTATGGGACAATAAAAATACACATTAACGCAATATTTGCCGGGCTATTTGATTCATGTGTCTTGTAGAAAGAAAAAGAAATAACCGTTTGGGATATTAATTTCCAGTCAAAATGACTAAAGTCACGTTCACGTATAAATTGTACATACACACATACATACACAAAACGCACTTACGTACATACTTGCATACTTAAACACATACATGTAGTGCATTATTATACATACATACACGTGAATCATGATATCATGCTATTTAAGCTTTTATGATGATAATTATGTCCGTTTGTGTTTAGAGAAACAAGCCAGAAGCCTTTAGAGGTCCTTTTAACCTTTGGGAGCAGTGATTTGAAAAAGAATGTTCAAGATATCACATTTGATGCATATGTGTAGGTCTCTTGTATCACAAAACATCCTACCGTATAAAACTTTTGTCATAAAGCCTAAAATATAAGGAGATATCTTTATTTTTCTCATTAAACCGTTGCTGTAGACGGTTTAGTCTGGAAACATTTTTTTTTTTTTATTATTATAACTACTGTTCACATTTTGTGTATTTAACAATACTTAACATCACTTATAAGGAATCAAGATTTTACAGTGGTTGTTTCTATCCCTAACTCACATTTATTTTTAGAACTACATGTATTTTGAAGCACTAATACTGGGTTTTTGTTTCTCCTGCAAATGGTAAATTATGCCTTTAAATGTCATTTCGAACGCTTTTCAGGCAAAATAGACAATAACGTTAGTTACCCACACGTCACTCTCATCTCGGTACATAATCATTCCCGATGGCAATCAGGATAACGCATACACAAGCCCAGGGCATGCACGTGCCTGGTTGTTTGGTTGATTTCAGCGATGATGCTGTTTTAGGGTTTGAAATCCTACGCGGCGCTTTTGACCGTATTTATGATGTTCTGAAACACACAAACTTGCACGCAGCATCTATCATCGAAGCGTGGTAGAGTGGTTTACTAAATTTTCAGTATGGTTCTTGCGGATGCCATTTCTGTTGATCCAGTACAGTCTACACACTTTCCATCTGATATAAAGGAATGAGCGTATAAGGACTCTTACGTGTATGTAATTTGGTACAATAAAGTCTCGAGTGGTGAATTGCGCCAGGGTATCATATTGGGGCTTTTACATGTACCACGTATTGCAAGCTGTCTTCCCACCTCCCTGTTTCCAGCCCTGCTGATGGTCACAAAGGTCTACATAACAATCTTGTATCACATCCTTCATTACTGAAATATTGATTAGTAATCATAGTCTGATAGGCATCATGGTGCCCACACATAAAATCGCTATGATGTTGATAGTTTTGAAGACAAAGGCAGTCGAAGAAAAGTGCGCTGTACTGTGACGTAATGTTCATGGTATAGTGCACTATACCATGAATATTACGTCACAGACATGGGATCGAGTAATAGTTTTAATCCATAGTGTGTAAAACTGCTGTCGGTATCTGCCTCATAGACTGCTTTGTCGCGTTTGTATAATCTTTAACCGCTCCCACCTTGTGCACTGCAGTACACTGATTGTCCGACATATATTATGTCTATGTAAACAATTTTTTAACATTTTTTTTTAAGCGGGGTTTTCAACAGGTTAATATGTCATATACTGTTTCTAGCCATTAATGACAGTATGAGACTCGTCGATCGGTGACAGAAATTGCACTACGCCTGCCGCCTCGTGATCCATAGTTCCAATTAGAGCCTCACACTGCAAGGTATATTTGACCGAGAGACAGGGTAGATAGCAATCATGACATACATGAGTCGTGCTAAACGTCACATGTTCGGCTCTGAAATGAGCACGTATGTCAACAGCCATTTGTCAAGAGACAATCGCGAACCCGTCAGCTATCAGAATTGCCGGCATCATTCCATTAACGTGAAAGTTAATTATCAGTTTAAATAAAGTGCTTCTAGTTTCTTCGTATAACCGTACGTTATTGACATAAATAGGCCTACCTCTCATTATTGTTTGACTAAGAAGCTACAGGCACGTAGTTAAAAATATATGTCTCCGGACACGCAATATCCCAGAGGAACTAATAGTCTATTAGTGTTATCAATGTTCGCAAAATATGTTAATGACTAAGATGACATGTCACTATTGCTCCGTGCCATTCAAACGCGTAGGATACGTAGTACCTCAACTCTCCTCGTACTAATACTGGTAATAACGGGATTTCTGAAAAGACGCCGAGTTAGTTCGATAATTAGCGCATCGTGGAAAGCACGTCCCTATAGCTTTGCCAGTATTATCGGAAATCTTCATGCCCCGACGCAAGAGAAATTACGTTCGAACCAGCAGTGTCTTCCTCTCTGCTGTCAGTATTCATGAGGGTAGGCTGTGATATTAAATCGGCTTCATACTGTGTTGATTAATTGATTTCTTGACTCTTTCCTTAAGAGAGTAAGAGGGAAGGAGTTATGGGGATCCACTTACAAAGTACTAGTACGCAGACTGCGTTGGCGAGAGGCTATGTTTGATGAACTGAAATTGATGTCCAGCAACAAATCGTAATTTGTAATCATCCTACCTTTCCCTGCTTTTGGAAGTTTTTTTTTTTTTTTTTCGGCTGCATTGAATAATGGGAAGGTTATACGAGAAAACAATTTGGGAATGACATGAGTTGACTACACAATGGAAAAATGGCAACGCAAAAATACGCTACGTTCAGAAATTTTGTTACAGATTAGATTTTCATGGTCATGATGATGTTGAAAGTATGATTTTTTTTTTCATCAATAGTCTGTCGAAATGCGGTTAATCACCAAGTATTTTCTGTCGTGATTTATTGTTTAATCACATTGTCCTTTCATGAAAGATCCATCATTGATATGTTTTTTAGTGCTAATAGCAATCATGGAGCTACTAACAGAGATAGTAGCTCCATGTAGCAATCTAGCTGATGACAACCACTGAGCAACAGCACGACAATGATCAGGGACGTTGGTCTCCACTGGAAAGATGCAGTGAAAGCTATTTCAAGTGCAACAACAACAGCAACAACAACAACTGCATCAAAACAGAACAAACCTGACAATGAGTACCTGAGTACCTGACAATGTATAATTTACGTTCCTTTGGCATACATTGCACCAATTTTCCATACTCTGGCACATTCCGTTATCATATTATTCAAGGGGGCCACAAGGGTTAATGAAAAATCTGTTTCGAGAGTGGCCTCGCCCACGCAATGAAAACCTTCCCCTTATTATTATTTTCTTTTTATGTGAAGATGCTACTGAAGCGATTGCGAGGTCGATATAGTAGTTCAATAATCAGATTGCAGTGTGCAAGTTGCAGCAATCACACCAAATCATCGCGATAATTATGTACTCGGGCATTATTTGGAGTGTTGACGCCTAACACTCCCGAGTGCTTTTAGCCAGGAAGGTGACCTCCCTGTTTATCTTACGTTGGCAACGACAAACATCCAAACTTGAGGGCTGGGTTAAGAACAAGAACAAAACTAGGCGCGTACTCTTCATACCTTTAGCTTAAGTGCCTTCAATGACGCGCAGAATGACGAAGACAGAAATCTTTAACCTCGCGATGAATTATGACGATAATACCACCTTGCGGTGATAAAAATTTACAAGGATTTAACTTAAAAACAAATTTAAAGATAATTTCAAGCCATGAGGTCAGTGAGGTAGATCGAATATTACATAGAAGGTGATGTGTGTGAAGAGTGACGCTTGTGAGATAAAGAGAGATATAGAGAGGGGGAGAGAGAGAGGAGGAAGAAGAAATATTTGCCGACAAAAACAAAGAGAGGGATAGTGAAGGGGAATGCGGGGGGGGGGGCGAGGGGAGAGAAAGCCGACAGACAAAAATGGGCAGAGAAATTAAGGAAAGCGTTTTGTCTTTGAAATATTCGTATCATTTCTTTTAATTAATAATGTATGTAGTGTGCCATCGAGCGGTAACTGAAAATAAAAACACACACATTTTTTTATTTTTCTACGGGGGTGCTATAGTTTTGGTGGAAATTGGAGACACTGATTTTCCCTGTTTTGCGAGATAATTACAAACCACTTATGAAATACCAAAGTATAAAGTAGATATATTGAAATGGCTAAGATATAAAAAAAAAACATTGGGGTGCACATTATAGTTTTTCATATCTCAGCTTTTTTAAAATTGACTTTTATGAAACAAACGATTCATAGGAAAATTGTAACCTCTTTCATAATATTTCATAAGAGGTTTCCCATTATATCACAAAAGTTGGAAACCTGTTAACCTAAACTATTATATCATCCCTTTAAACGGCTCTAGGTACTACGTATGTCTCTGCTATAAAAAGACCAGTGATTGGCTAGAGTGGCGATCGTTATGCGTGTTGTACCATCTGGTGTAGCATCAGTCGTCATTTCGGCGTCGAACCTAACGGGTAAGGCAGGGGGAGTGACTTGATTTATCCCTTATCGATAGATAGAGCCAATAAAGCGGCCGACAAACCATAAGTATATTTTGACGGCAAACATGTTGCTATAAGCTCTTCAGAGTTATACGTAGCCATTAAAAATACTCCTCCTTTTTCCTTTTCAGTGCTGTTCCGCTCTTTCGCTGCATGCTTGCTAAGGCCATTCGCAAGTTATTCTTCTTCCTCCTTGCATGATGTGCAATTACTGGTATCGACGGTACTGAATGGTTCAGATGTTCATAATTCTACCGACCTCTGACGGCTCTTAGTGTAATGCGTGAAAGGTTTTGAAGAAACCAATTGCATTGTTTATGAGTCGAATAATTACTATGACATGCTTAGAGCTAGTACCATTGATGTTGATAAATCACATACAATTAAAAAAGACAGATGCTCATGAACGACTCATTTTGTTTCTGCATTTTTCGGAAAAAAAGTTTCAGCATGATGTCGTTTTTACCAATTCTGCCATTGCATTATACAGCCGACGAGTGGTTTAGGTCTTGGAGAAATATCAAAATGATATAATGAAATATTATATAATACACTATAATAAGCTAGTGTGTTAATATGATATGATATGATATATGATATGATATGATATGATATGATATGATATAAGCAAAGTAACACAGTGTATACAAGTTTTCCAGCAGTAAAAGGAGGCTGTGTACTTTTGAATACAGGGGCTGTGCATTCAAGACCTCGCAACTGATGGGTTTGAAATCCTCCGCGGAAATAGAAGTTCAAGCTTGACATTATAAAATCATTGATCAGAAGTCTTATTGCTACGTACGGCTATTGTGGTGACTGAACTCCAACTCCTTGACTTGTCCAACGGCGATGGATATCATGAAGATTGTTCTCCAATATTGTCTGCTCATATTCACGGCTTTAGCGGCTCTTATCAACTTCTTAACGGTTTGCGCAATCCTTGTCAGTCCTCAGCTCCGCAAGAAACAGAATGTTTTCGCTCTTAACGTGGCCTTATCGGACTGTGTCGCAGCCGTTGTAATATTTGTGTTAAATCTCGCAAGACGGCTGGAAGGTCCTGCAGCGGTAAGTGACATCCCTTGTTTATTTGCTAAATATAAGTCTATTAGTAAACAGGGATAATTATTCAAAATGTCTCATGTCAAAGATAAGTCAGATTTTTACCTTCATTAATCTTTCTATTTACCTTTTTCACTTGCACATTTCTACATTCTGGACTCAAGTGCAATCCAAATTTCACGAGAGGTAGCCAGTCTAACAGTATATTGGAAAACGAGGGAGAGTATAGTATATGTCATTATTATTATTTTTTTTTTTTTTTTTTTGACGGGAGGGATGTTTAGCTCTTCGATGATAAACCACAATTGTTCCAAAATGCCTTTAAGTTTTTCGATTGCCTTTTATTTGAGACGGCTAGCTACCAATCAATGGACAATTTCAAGAGTCATCAAAATTAAGTGCGTACAATACATACATACATACATACATACATACAATATACATGCAAGAAAACGCTCAGTGTAAGGGTCATTGTATTATAAAAAGCAAAACCTATAACGAAAAGAAAGAAGCCAAAAAGAATTGTTGTGATGTTTTTAACACAAAATAGAAAGACTTACATTTCTCTCACCCTCTTAAATCTTCATTCAAAATGCTTACATACTGGCATAAAGGGATGGTATAGCTTTTGTTGGGATGGGGATTCAGGTATTACTTTCACGAGATAATCAATGAAAAAGTAAAATGAATGAAAACACGCAGATTTCTGAACAAGAACACAGAAATCATATTGCTATGGCTATTTCTTAATTCCCCCACCAACAAAGCAGATGAATCATAAATAAACTCGTGTATAATGCTATTCTATACTGTAGTGTAATGTAGCATGCTCCCCCAAAATGTACTCGGCATGTAATGTGCAATGTGAAATTGTACAGAAAAGTAATTGTAATAGATTACATTACTTCACACAGGACAAAACTCAAATTGAGTATCCTGCCCTCATTAAGAGCCCTTATGGTTTTTAGTTGTTTGTTTGTGTGTGTTTTGTTTTGTTCCGAAATATTTTTTGATTTTGGACCTGTTTGACTCTTCTGGATTGCATAGATATACATGCCTATTTACATCAAAGATTATGTTACATTACACATTATAAGAAAATGCTTTCATCACAAACAAAGAATGCATACATCTTATTCAAATTAATGAAATTCTTCCGTCGAGATGTTTTCATTGTAACTGATTGACAAATTGCCCTACATCGACGTAAATAAGCACTGAATTGATCAATGTTTTAGTAGTAGCCATGATAAAAAATCATGGGCGTACGTACTCGAGCAGGATTCGAACCTACAACCTCCTGATCTCCGGACGGGCGTCATCTCCACTAGACCACCGAGCTTCCGCCCGACAGCAAGTGTTGGTTGTAATCCTTATAGCATGCAGCGGGTACTGCTTTATAATTCAAATTAATGAAGTTCTTCCGTCGAGATGTTTTCATTGCAACTGATTGACAAATTGCCCTACATCGACCTAAATAAGCACTGAATTGATCAGCACTGATCAATTCAGTGCTTATTTACGTCGATGTAGGGCAATTTGTCAATCAGTTGCAATGATCAATTTAGTACTTATTTACGTCGATGTAGGGCAATTTGTCAATAATTTGCAATGAAAACATCTCGACGGAAGAACTTCATTAATTTGAATTATAAAGCAGTACCCGCTGCATGCTATAAGGATTACAACCAACACTTGCTGTCGGGTGGAAGCTCGGTGGTCTAGTGGAGATGACGCCCGTCCGGAGATCAGGAGGTTGTAGGTTCGAATCCTGCTCGAGTACGTACGCCCATGATTTTTTTATCATGGCTACTACTAAAACACTGATCAATTCAGTACTTATTTATGTCGATGTAGGGCAATTTGTCAATCAGTTACAATGCATACATCTTGTTGAAAAATGCTCTGTCTTTTACTTTCATTTCATTTCTTCTCATTTCATTTTATTTCATTTCCGACAAAAGTATATAATACAATCTCACATTTGCATATACAAAAACAAAAGTGAGTACAATATGACTTTTTGCTTATTTAAGCGAAATTAATGCAGACAATTTTTTAACAATAAAGCAAAACATACTTGTAGTTTAAGGAAATAAGTGAAACTGTAACTGAATCGTATCATGTAAAATATGTCGGAAATGGAGGGAACTGCTAAAAATCCTAGCTGAGTAGTAAGTAGTAGTAATAGTAGAACAAAACGATAAGACAAATTGTTTGAGGAACAGAAGGGACATAAAAAAAAAATCGTACACACACATGATCGCACACACAGACAGAAACAAAACAGCTCTCTTTCGCGTTAAAAGAATAAACAGGGGGTCAAAGAGGGGGGCAAAGAGGACAGAAAAAAGGACAGGAAGAGGAGGAAAGGGAAAGGAGCAAAAGAGGAAGAGTTCAAGGGTCAATGCCAAAACACATGAAACCGGGCTTACCGAGATATGGGCTGTATAAAAAGTGTGTTGTATGAAAAGAATCAAACAAAGTCAAACAGGTTAAAACAATGAAATAAGTTTGCGGTTTTCAAAGATGCAAGTCCTCGTGATATAGGAACTAATTCTAAAAGAAAATATTCAATTTAAAAGTAAAAGTATTAAAACTGATCATTCAAGCATCTCAAATAATTTTAAACACACTGTATCAGGAATTTGTTCATGTAACAAAAAAATGTTTTGATTTGGAAAGTACAAGTACTAATTTACCTCGTCAATTTACGTTTGGGAAACGCCAATTCACTTTCTATTTTTGTGAAAATAACATGTTCTCTCTCAGAAAAGGTATATCCTCTCCCAAGTGAATTTTTTATGCTTCATATATCAGTACACCTTTGCCACATCCGTGTATAAGATTTTTATACAAACGCACCCTTGGTGTGACGTACGTACGATGCATCTGAAATGCATATCAGCTGTTTTAAACTAGATTGCTTATATGAGGATTTGCAGGTCTTGCAATATTTGTAGCCCATTCTTCGTGTTCTTTCGAGATATCTTGTATTATACTACTTGTTTATTTCTTTGAAATTTGTTGAAAACATGTCCTTGTAGATGAATCCATAATCCTACTCTTCTTAATTTAATAGTAATGCGGAAAGAGTTTCGTGGTTTTATACAGTATTTTCAGTTGTCGAAAAGTCCTCTCTGAATAGTAAATATATACGGTCCTCTATTATATGTCATTTACCACTTATCACGGGGTATTCAAACAACATAATTCTGTAATACCATTCTTGACAATTGCATTTGTGAAGTCCAACCGCTCTGTCTAAATTATGGTTTACCTATTCTTTCATTTTTTGTCTTTGTTTTGTTTTGTTCATGTGACCATATTTAAAGGTGTTGGTATGGTTTCTTTGTGCATGATATTAAATTGCTCTCCAATTTGATGAAACCTATTAGAGATAATGTTCCTCTTGAACTAGATAATCACAATTTTCATTAATCATTTGGGGAGAAAGTATTTTGTAAATATTCCTAATATATTTATATGTCAAAAGACAAGGCTTCTTTGAAAAATGAATGTCCTCTCCGAATCGGGTTTTTTTTTTTACTATACTTATTTCACCAAGTTTTAGTCACGTTACATTCAAACCGTGACTGTAAAACACCCTTATATCCCTATTAGGGAAGTTCAATTAATCTAACCCTGTTTTATAAAAAGATATAATCGATTTTAAATTCCCTTACTACACAGGCTGCCATAGACTTACCATAGAAATCAACTTAATCAATTTTATTTTCATAAAACAGGGATCTGGATATAGCTCATGTGTGGGGTTGAAGATCATATACTCATGTGGACTGTTTTGTGGATTTTTTCACAAAAATTGTTACTATGCTATTAAAAAAGATGTTTGAAACTTAAAAATGTGATTTTATTTATACTGAACATCCTTCAGTTGTCAAAAAAATGTGTGTTTTTTTTTTCACCTTTTAAGTGAAATTTCTAGTGAGGGTATGGTTAGATGCTACCAAAGGTCAATGGGCTAGATTTTTAACAACACTGTAATGTTTCACACAATAAAGAGAAAAGTTGATGACTTTAAGCTCCCATTTTTCAGATGTTTATTATTCAACTATCCTACGATGCACAAACAAAAAAAGTCACGAAATACAAGAGAACATTTTTTTTTCACCCTCGTGACACACACAGACTTAATACTTACATCTTGGCATTTTAGCAAGCATGTTTTGATGTGAACGTTGTTTCATTATGTTCAGTTAGTCGATTATTTTTTGTTCTCGTATATTTCATTCCATCTTTCATTACGCAGAGGTGGATCGTAGAAGCCAGGTGGATGGAGCCTCTGTTCAATGCAGCCCTACTGGTATCCCTTTTCAGTGTGCTGGCGATTGCCTTTCACCGATATATCGTCTTTCGACTGGATCCATTCGACCATCGAGGTATCGCCACACTGCCTCGCCTGCTTGTCGTCTGCTTAATCATCTGGGCGTTATTCACAACAGTGTACCTAGCGGTATCGATGACGATTCAGTACGAGTTTATCGGCCTCTTCATGTCGTCTATACTCATCATGGCCTGTCTCGTACTCACCGCGATATGTTACGTGCTGATCTACCGCGCGATCTCTGTAACTTCGACCGATATCGGGCTTCGAGATTCTCTCCTTGTAAGACGCATGGAAAAACAGAAAAGGGTTTTAGTTACGTTTGCATTGATCGTTGGTGCCTCTTTTATCTGCTGGTTCCCGATGTGTATCATTCTCCTGCTCGAATATCATGTCCCGTCTTTGCTTGAAATGCGCTGGTTTTCTAATCTATCTAACTTTGCTTTCTGCTTAGTGGCACTCAGCGGGGTTATGGATCCACTGATTTACTGGATTCGACTTCGAGAGTTCAGAGAGGTGCTGCTAAGCAGTTGCATAAGGTCGGCATCGACTGACCAAACCACCGGATTGACCGCTCCCGGTGTTAACACAATAAGTGGGGTCAGCCAAGGTTCTGCCACTGGTGACAAAAACTTGACGCCGTTATCAATTAGTGATGCTGAATGATGCGCAGTTTCAACCTGTCGACTGCGGTTAGAAACGCCAAAAAAAAAAAAAAAAAAGGTTCATGCAAGAACAACAATCTTTTCTGTATTTTTGAATCTAAAGTTCAACGTGGCCCTTCGTGTACACTCTAGACAAAGCCACACAGTCAACCATTGTTCCTAAGTATGAAAGACGCTGTCACTACTCATTCATCATCTGTTTATAGGTCTGTAGATTCCCGCACGTAGTCACTCATTTACGTCAAAATTATTTGAAATAACCTTGTGTGTACAGAATCACTACCTGTTTTTTTTTTTTTTTTTTTTTTTTTAGTTACATGTATACGCATTTTTTTTTAACCTTCTCTTTTTGGGTGTTTACAAAGTAATGTTTTCATGAAATCATTCTAACATAAAAATGACAAAATCTGTCACTTAAAAAAAACAACAATTTTTAAATAAAGTCTTATGCGAAGGGTTTACAACTGACATAATCTGCCTGCAAAAAAAAAAAGAAAAGAAAAGAAAAAAGGCTGACCGTAAATGCTTATACAAGGCCTAATAAAAACCAAGTTATAATGCCATTAGTAAACGTTAATCGTGGGTAAATTCAGGTATACACTGTGTAGCAAAGTTAGAAGTAAGAACATGCAGTTACCGTACTTACTTCAGCACTATAAAAAATGGGGGAAAATGGAGATCTGTAGCAAAGTTAGGAGTAAGAATATGCAGGTACAGTCCAATACTTCAGTACTCTAAAAAAAAAAAAAAAAGTGGAGATCAGTACAGCAATATTCTTGTGCGAAAACATAACCACTGTATCATCAGCAAGAAGCGAAAACTTAAAGACACGAGAACAATTTACAATATCATTTACATTAATAAAAAGCAGAGGGCCCAAAACAGAACCTTGTGGTACACCAATATTTACAGAGAGATAAGAGGATCTGACACAATCGACCATCACATACTGTTTTCTGTTAGACAAATAATTTTCAAACTATTGTAATTGTACACCTCTCACTCCATATAAATACAATATCTTTAGCAGAATCTTGTGGTCGATACTGTCAAATGCTTTTGACAAATCCATGAATACTCCACAACAATAAATACCATCATCAATTTTCTGCATATATAATCTGTGAAGGATATTACGCTAGAACATGTAGAGAAATATTTTCGAAGTCGAAATTGTTCTGGTATCAATACATTATTTTTATATATTATATATCATGCAGAACAAATTGCAACCGGTCTATAATTTTCAATACTTTCTGGATTATCCTTCTTGAATAAAAGATTAAAACTTTCACATCATCATGATACATATAATGAGGTAATGAGTTATCTTTCTTACTTCCAAGTATATCGTTTACACATTTCCATGTTTTCTTCATATCACATTTCAAAGAAGTAAACTTATCAGTATAATATCTATATTTTGAATATCGTATGATATTTGTAAGTCTATTTCTATAATTCTTATCATTCTCATACTATATGGCACTTGCATTCTTCAGACTCAGTTTATACAACAAAAACTTCCAAATGTTCTTCGGTTTGTTTTGAGTGCTTGAAAGGTTGTAAAGTCTGATGCCTGGAGAAGGCAATGATATTATAGAATAATTTCTTCGCGTGATTAGAATGGACTTTCGTATATTCATACTGTCAGATCTACAAAGGAACTTTAAGATGCGCACGACGGAAGAGGCTTAAAATTACATGTGACACTGAGCAAACCAATCAATTGATACCTCAAAAGAAAAGTCACATTCAAGTTCAGATTTGCGTTCAATTTGCTAGATACAGTCAACCTTGCCTAAATCTAATCCAAAGTTATTAGAGAAAAATCCTTTGCGTTACCTGAATTTCGGCTTACACAATGGCTTATATCAATCCCAGGTAATAGGATACTCTTTTTTAACTGGCATGAGGCCGATTTTGGCGAGGTTGACTGTATGACGGATTCTAAGGAAGAAATGCTAATAATCTCATAGAAATTAGCCTGACAAAAAGAAGAAATGCGTGAAATTCTATATTTTTCACAAGGCATTAATAGCGGATTCACATTCGATGCATATACGGCGAGGTGAGGAATTTTCACGTGTCATAGGCGTGATAGGTGTGTCATTAAACAAGCAATCAAATCTTAGCAAAACTATCCTGTTTTTTAATCAAATTTAGGAGAAGAAATTATCCAGTGCCCATCTCGTTTTCCTAAACTTGTAATGAGTTTGGTGATAACTCTTTACTCTTTATCAGGAGTGAATGTTGTGTAAACCTGATTAACCTTTACAATCCAAGTAAAATTCGTGTAATGCTGTTACAATGCTGACCTTATGGAGGTAGGCTGTTGTAAGATTGAAAAAATATTCATCTTGAATGAAATGATACATTAATTGTTTAATTTTTTCGAAGTCTACGATGAAAATAATGAGATGGTCCAAATCTTTTACACAAGGAGTGTAATCAAAAGACGTTTGAAGAACCATGCTTTTTTATTGTCCGATTTTTCTTTACACTCATACAAATTCTCTATTATACACACTCCAAAATGCAGAACTGGTTCTCATCAAACTCTATATTTCACCGACGAAGCAGAACGGCTCGTTAAGTGATACTTTATACACTCAGCAAAAAAAAAGAAGAAAGTAAACACTTTTTTGAGATCATGTTTTTCATAGAAGATTTTGATGAAAATCAATGTATATTATGCCATATTAAGGTAATTTTATTGGCTATCAAGTTAGCAGGTTAAAACAAAAGGAAATTTTACGCATGAGTGAACACATTCATTTATACCCGCCAAGACACAAAAGTGAAAATTGCAAAATTTGACAAGTTGTCTTTCATTTGGCAATGCCCTTCAAGATAATAACAACAAAAAGCCAGTTTAACACAATGAGAGACATTAATGAAAACAAGTTTTTGTTCTCTTTATCTCTTTATAACCTCAAACAAAAACAAAATGAAAAACTAAAGGGGGAAAATAAGAATTACCTGTCAGCTTAAACTTCAAACAACATAGAGAGTGATGGCATAAAGATGATTAAATAAACAGAATTTCTTCATTATACTCTTTTTATTTTAGTAAGTTAAGGATTCATGAGATAGATTTAAAAACCAAATATTATATACAATTCTCCTAATTTGAAAACAAATTGAAATTTCTACCATTTTTATTAATATATTGCTTCATCTCTTATTTCATTTGAATTTGGGCTGACCCAAGATTCTTCGTTTTTCTCCCCTTATTATTTGCCTTTATTGGTATTTTGGGCTTCAAAGATATTTTAGAGATCAGAGCTTTATTTTTGCAACTCAATCCATGTATCTAATTGTGTTAACTTTGTCTTTTGTTCTTATTGTTATATGGAGAAGCACTTGCGCATGAATGACAACTTGTTCATTTTTGCAATTTTTGCTTTTGTGCCTTGGAAGAGAAAAACAAAAGTGTTCACTCATGGGTTAAGTTTTCCATTTTATTGACCTACTAGGCTGATAGCCAAGTAAATAACCTTAAAGATGGTATATAATATATTAACTTTTAGCGAAATATTCTATGGGAAATATAAACTTGAAAAAGTACATTTTTTAATATTTTTATTATTTTCATACATATATTTTTTTATTAGGAACTCGGAAATATGGGTAATTGTTGACGTAGATGTAAGTATGTATGTAAATATATACACGTGTAACTGAGAATTTTGAATTAGTGTTGAAATAGATGAAGGTATGAATGTAGATATATTAATGTGTTTTATAAATGTTTAATATAATTACTGTATGTGGAAGTAGATATTGATGTATATCTATGTGTATAGATAAGTATGGCTAGATAAATTAAAGGTTAATATGGAATGAATGCGAAATGATGTATATATTGAATATACATTTTGGTTTGATGGGAATTGAGAATTTTGAGCAATTGTTGACGAAATGTTGGTGAATGAATGTAGGCATGTATGGAAATATGAATGTGTATATATGTATGTGTAATTATATTATATATATATATATATATATATATATATATATATATTGTAATTTGTATCTGTTTAAAATATATATCAGTCTGTCAGTACTTGTTTAAGATTATTTTCCTTTTTTATTCTTTTATTATACATACACAGGTTTGTGAACAAATTGTTATGTTTAAGTATATACATTTTTTTTTATATGATTAAGGCT
Source organism: Diadema setosum (assembly GCF_964275005.1). Lineage (NCBI taxonomy): Eukaryota > Metazoa > Echinodermata > Echinoidea > Diadematoida > Diadematidae > Diadema > Diadema setosum. Next base: position 34,409,047 of record NC_092704.1, read on the forward strand.
ATGTGCTCATTAGTTAATCTCGGGTGATTATGACATATTATATAATAAATGTTTATTATAACAGTTGGTGTACCATGTCATTGTATATTTCTGACGAACGACGAAGCACGAAATCTCAATAAAGGGGGTTACAACACGTACAGTTACGTCCCTTGTGTATAGATTTGTTATATTAAGTACATGAGTAACTTACACTATATATATATATATCCCGCCATGTTTTCCAAAGCCTATCACTGATACAATTTAGGGGAGATTGGCAAGGATGCAAAAAAAGAAAAGAAAAAAAAGGTGTATATATTGGATAAGCACACAAAACGGGTCATTTTGTGCAATGGTTAAGAGGAATAAGATTGACCCTTTGTTGTTATATGTATTTTTGTTCCCTCATTGCTACACTGTATTTTGTGAGTATTTTTAATGTATTCATGGCCATTTGTTAACAATGTCTGTAATTCAGCCTCTGAGCTGCGATAGATATTGATGAATAAAATACTTTTTCAATTCAATTCAATTCAATTCAAATTTGGGGGAATTTAGGTATATCTGCTTTTTTTTTAATAGTTGTATTTTGTCATTAACATACAGAATTTATTGGTTAGAGATGCATTTTGTGCTCTTCAATGCTGCATTGAGCCCATATTAATGCATATTAATGCAAATTTTATAAATACTTTCATGTTTGTATCAAAATTCCCCCATCATGTTAATTCATATTAATGCAAATTTTCTGAATATGTTTATGCTTTGTATCAAAATTCCCCCAAACTATCATTCATTCCGCATTTCCCCTTATGGCTGAAAATAGCTATATACATTATACATATACATACCATTGTATACATATACGTATACATATACATATACATATACATATACGTATGTTATAGGTCCAGTTATGCTTTTCTTATCTAATCAAATTTCCAATATGGCTGTGACATGATACCAAACAGTTTTAGTCTAAACACAAAAGCAAAACTATGTAACTCTTTCAGGCATTTAATGCCAAACTGTTAACCCGTTGAGGACGGCCTGATTTTGAAACAAAACGCATTTCCCATAGACACTTATACCCGAGTATACTCGGGACTCATCCTCAACGGGTTTGAATACTAGTATTAGTGCATCACAATCACAGCGAACGGATGGGGGCAGTATAACCAAGGAACTTCAAACATCAGGGGTCCGTTTCATGAAAGTCTTAGGAGAGACTTTCTCTCTCCTAAGTCATACTTAGGAGAGACTTTGCTAAAAACCGTTTCATGAAAAAGCTATCGCATAAAGCTATCACATAAACTCAGACTTAGGAGAGACTTTTTCTACAAACCATTTCATGAACGAAGCTAGCACATAAAGTCTCTCCTAACTTGGCAAAGCTATCACATAAATCTAGGAGTGGTCAGGAGCACTCCTAAGTTTATGTGATAGCTTTTTGAGAGTCATTGTATCAAACTTTTTTCTCATTTTTGGAGTAATTGACCCCAAATTTGGCATGTGTGACCACTGTCAAAGGTAGATGTGCAAGACATCTTTTTCGTTAATATCGCGTAATGCTTTGCCATGGCAACGACATATTTTCATAAAAAATCATACAAATTATTGTGGATTACACTACTACACTCAGTTTTAAAGCAATGCAGTTGAAATTCAGCATAGAATCAGATCAATGTAATGTGTAGTTGTGCAAGACGCTTTTTTCCCTGTGTGGATGTGAAGAAATCTGTTGCCATGGCAACAACAGTTTTTTTCTATACCAATCATACAAAGAAATATGTGGATTGATCTAACTTCGTATAGTTTTTTAGCATTTGACCTAAATTTTGGCACATGTGACCGCTACAGTATGTAGATGTGCAAAACTAATCTTTTGTTGATGTTGAACAATGCGTTGCCATGGTAACAGCATTTTTTTTCACTTAAAAGCATCTAAAATATTGTGAATTCAGATAAATTTGTCAGTCTTTGAGCAATGGCTTGAAATTTGGCACATGTGACCGGTATAGTACGTAGATGTGCAAACTTCATTTTTCGTCATTGTTGAACAATGCGTTGCCATGGTAACAACAGACTTTGAATAAAAAGCATACAAAACTATTGTGGATTCAGCCATCTCCCTCAGCTTTTGAGCATTTGGCTTGAAATTTGGCACATGTGACCACTATGATATGCAGTTGTGCAAACTTCAATCTTTCATAGATATGGAACATTGTGTTGCCATGGTAACAGCATTTTCAATGAATATAATAAAAAAAATTTGTGGATTCAGTTTACTCCTTCAGTATTTGAGCATTTTACTTGAAATTTGGCACATGAGACTGCTAAAGTACATTGACTGATGTGCGAATTTCTTCTTTGATCGTTGTCAATGTGTTGCCATGGTAACAGAGTATTTTGAATGAAAATCATATAAAAATACTGTGGATTCAGCTAACTTCCTCAGCTTTTGAGCATTTGACTTGATATTTGACACATGTGACAGTCATAATATGTATTTGTGCAAACCTTTCTTTCAAATTTTCTTCCATTAATATTGGACAGTGTGTTGCCATGGTAACATCATTTTTTAATGAAAATCATAGGACTTACCAGTTTATTCATCCAACTCCCTCAGTTTTTGAGCACTTGATTTGCGATACGTAATTATGACACATAATTTAATGACGAACAGATTTTTTTAATAAACAAAACATGACTTTATTCTATGTTGAACAATGCGTTCCCATGGTAACAACTTTTTATAAAAAATAAAACCGTATAAAGTTAGTGCTGGTTGAACGAACTCCCTCAGTTGGAGGTGGGGGTAAAAATCACAATGAGTGATAGTTCAAGTTTCTGCAGGTATTCATGGTTTCATACTTGGATTTGATTTTACTCATCAATTGCCACAATTGAAACACATTTCATTTAAAGATGCATAATGATAAGCGCCGATAATGATTCAATTATTTAATTCATTCACCACTATCAATTTCATACTCATTAACCCTATTAAGCCCAAGCTATTTTGACCCTTCCCAGGCCCAAGGGGGGGGGGGGCACATTGTGCCCCCCTATATAACTTTGTTATTGTTTGATGTCTCATCGTCATATTTGGCACATGGGTAGAGCAACTCATACTCTACATGACCGCATACTTGAGTTGTTTCAAGGTCACCCAAAGAGGGCGCTATTTATCAAAATATAAAGAAATACATAGGAAATATGCTAAAAACATGATTTTTTTGTATAATTTCTTTATCCCCAGTATATATGTCTTATCATAGACCAATATTTTTCATATTTGCCACAAATGATGTGCAAGTCAAAGCTGATTATTTGTTATGGTTGAAATTTCTCAAGGTCACCACATGGGGGCGCTATTCATAACAAAATAAAGAAATACATTATGAGACCTATGATGTATTGTTTGGGATAGGTACATGCATAGTAATCATATTTCATATTCCCATAATATTGGAATTTTAAGTTTGCAGATTGATAATGTGATAAACAAATGATATTAGAGGTATAACTTGGGTGAAGGAATCAAAATGACACAAAATAGAACGTCAATCTTTGGAAAATACTGTTATTTTCAAGCATCTCTATTATATCTATTGTTTTATGCTGTTGGCACAGAAAAGCAAAGGAAATAATAGGAAAAACATTTCAAGGCCATAATTACTTCACATTCTGCTTCTTCAGCAAATTTCAGCCAAGAAACGCCCATTTCATACATTATAATATTGTAAATTTGAATTGGAATAGAAAAATACGCAAAAATCTGACTGAGATGGTTGTCAGTTTATGGTTGCCATGGCAACCAGCAATATCAAATATAGCTAAATTATATATCAAAACGTTCGGAATAAGATTTTAGGAAAAGTCACCAAATTTGGTTAAAATTGGATAAAGGGCGAAGGAGTGGCGAATGAAAATCTTGTAGGGGGGGCACAATGTGCCCCCCCCCCCCCTTGGGCTTTTAGGGTTAATATTAGTTCTACACAATTTAACTACATGTCATGTGACAGATTATGTAACTGCAGAAACTATTGAAACAGTTGTTGCTGTCAAATTTTCATATTCTGGTTGCCTGATTCATTGGAAAATCTGCTCTTGAAAACATGTATTTCATTATTCAATATCGTCATAATCACAGCACAATTATCATAACCACAATGATGATACTGGTAAGAGTCTTTGTGAAATTATTATCACTCACAGTATTTTCTGGTATTACACTCTACTTCATTTCTACATAATAAGTTATTCTTAATTATATCTTTTTGATCAAATTATAATTGCCCGCACAGATATAATTTTCTAACTTGGTTACATAAAGTTTGCCGTCACACGCCTGGAAACAATAACAAAAATAATGCACTGCAACGTTCGCTGATGTATTTATGTTTGGATCACTTATACCTCAACACATCTTTCATAATCATTTGAAATATTTTCATGGTTTATTAATCAAATTGTGAAAGCAGCTGAACTTCAAGCAATTCTATCATTGCAAATATTTGGTAAGCATACAATGATATGTGTTGCAATCCACTGTTTTTGCACTCTGAGGTTCCCTACATCAGAATACTAATTATGATAATAGTACTAATAATAATGACCTTGTCTGCTACACAATAGCTTTTATTCATCAAAGCAATCAGAAATCAGACTGTTATGCGCTGACAGAGATTTGCATTTGTCCATTTTAAAATGGTTTCTTCCACTTTACTATAAATCTTCTTTTCGGTTTTTTTTTTAATCTTTTATTTATTTATTTATTTATTTTTTTTTTAGTGTGCTTCGATTCACCCGTTTGCTTTTCACCGACTTTTTTGCATGCTTAGCTGTTCTGTTTTGTTTTGCAATGCATTTGTTTCTCTTTTCTTCTTAGGGGGATTTGTCTCATTTCTGGTTTTGTTAGTGCCTGGCAAAGCACTTATGCCATCACCAATGGACTCATCTATGACAAAACTCTGAGTGAAGTTCAGCAGTCAAACTGCAATAGTCTGATTGTAGCTTCATATCTAACACTGCAATTGTGACTCTGCATCACAAAACCCCCAAAAAGTCAGAAAAAGTCACCAAACATGGATTTCTGGTTAAAGAGATGGTGTAGTTTTGGTTGAGACCTGGTTTCAGATTTTTTTTTTGTGTGTGTGATATAATGAGAAACCTCTTCTGAAATATGAAAGGGCACATAATTCCAAGAAGAATTCAATGTTTACTTGATGAAATTGGTTTTGAAATGGCTGAAATATGCAAAATAAAGCGATTCCTAATAAAAGGTGGAACCAACCTTTCATTAGAATCGCTTTTACTTTGTTTTACTTTGTTTTCGGATGTCTCAGCCATTTCAAAATCGATTTTCATCAAATGAACTTTGAATTCCTCTGAGAATGGTATGCTCTGTAGCACTTCATTAGTGGTTTCTTAGTATCTTCCAAAAAGTTAAAAGCTCAATCCTCTTTCTGAAAGAGCAGACTCTAAGATTTAAAATGATGTACAACTCAATTCAGATGGACTCTCCTAACCTATTTGTATATTAGAAAAGCACAACCTCTGCAAAATCATAATCCTTTCCATGTTAGTTCCGACTTCCAGTTGTTTTGCTGGTTGTGAAACATTGATGTGTATACTACGTAAAAGATTACAGCCGAAATAATTAATGAAATCATCGTGATGTTCATATTATTTCACACTGTATTATACAAATGAATAATTTCATTCTTTCAGAATGGTCCGTTATAATGAGGAAGAGATAGTCGTAAAAAGGATCGCGAATTCAACCATGTCGTGTACCTTTCAAGGACACATGTACAAAATGCGAAGAGATTTTGGGGAGAAAAATACAAAATGCATTTTCAACCCCTGCTGGTGCAAACATCATGGAATACAGCCTAAATAATTAATAATGTAATCATCGCGATCCCGCTGGGCGCACTCAGCGTAAAATAAGTTTAATAATGCATGTTACTCTGCTTGCACCCATGTTCAGAAAAAAAGTAACAAATGTTTTTAATACAATGTGATTTTGTTTATTAAAATTTTATACTGTGTTTCACAAATGATATTTTCATTCTTTCAGAATGGTTCAATACACGAGGAAGAGATACGTGTAGAAAGGATTACGAATTCAACCCTGCCGTGCACTTTTCGAGAAGGCATGCACAACACACGCGAAGAGATTTTTCAGAAGAAAAACAAAGAACGCGTTTTCAACCCCTTCTTTTTTTTTTAATTCTTTTGGTATCAACTCACAAATGATTCCTTTTTATCCTTTCTCAATAATAATGATCCATTTACTTGTGTAATAACAACACAAAGACTGCTCATAAGTTTGATTGCTTGGTATATGTGACTCCATGCTTATGTTTTCTTTGTTTTTAGTGCGTACGGTTATAACGAGGAACCAGTTATAACGAGGCAATATTGGCGGTCCCACGGACCTCGTTATAACGGGGTTTCACTGTATATACATTGATTTTGAAAGATTAAATTCATATATATATATATATATATATATATTTACAGCCGTAAAAACTATCATATGTTGCATTCAACCTGTCTGCATCACCCTCGGCAAGCTCCATGCCTTGAGAATCTATATGAAAGAAAAAAGAAATACAAATATGGAAAAACAAATATTGGTTACATACTGAAATTTTATGACACGCCATTCATCCCCTCTGCCTGACATTATACAGAGTGTTAAATATGTGGGCTTACAGTTGAATGAATACACACACGACTGGCACACATATCATTACACAGAACTACTTTTCAGCAATTTCTTATACAGTATATTAGAAACAGTTTAACAGCATCTACGAAAAAAAACTAAGAAAATCGTCTGGGATGTCATACACAAGAATTAGTGTAGCAAATTCTTCCTGATAACAAAAAAGGTGTGACACAGACTCAAAATGAGAATGTGATTGTGACTTTAAACACTCGTCTGACAGAACGTTATACATTTATGACTTTTTAAAAAGGATTGTAACTTATGTCAGGCAAACTGGGGGTTCCAAAATAAACAGAAAGATGATTCAATGGGTTATGCAATAAATCAGCTGCATTGCTATGTCAGTGCGTTAATCAACTAATGTAAGCCGTACTGAATTCCCAATTGTGGCTGATATAGACATAAACATTAAATCAACTCCCAACTGGGGTGTATAAATGCACTAATTTCTTCATTTCTCGTATGGAACAGTTCACATATAGAGGTGACATTGTTTGTCCACCAAGTCTACAATAATTGCTAAAATAAGAAAGACCGAATTACCTGTAACTGACATGTCATCAACAGAGGTTGCCCTTTTTCAACTGTTATTCAAGTTGTTTATTTTGTAAAATCTTTATACTTTCAAGTTTAATTTGAGAAAAGCATACCTGTGTTCTGTCGTAGATAAGATGCTGCTATACAGTTTGTAGTCCAATTGTAGTCTGACTCTGACCTGGGTGAAGTTCAGCTGCAGTTGTCTGTCCCAAGGCTTGGTGAGGTTCAGCTCTCTTCAGGCCTTTGGGTGTGCAAATTTAAGAACAGTTAAATACCATACAAACAGAAACATCGGATGCACAAATGGGATAGTTGGAAAATATTTGAGATGAGTGTACATCTTTATTAAAACAAGCAATAATAACAAAATGTTCATTAATGATTATCAATTTTGTAAGATATATTATGTGAACAACAAGTTGTAATTGCCAGTTTTCAAAGTTTGAATCACTATGTAATGAGCCCCTGTTAGCAAATTGTAAGAGTATGAGGTAATTTTAGTAATGAATGAGAGGGTAAATTAATAATAAGCATTCACTTTATTCAGTTGGCAGCAGAATTATTCACCCCCTTGCATTATGGACACTATAGCAAAATAAATAACATTACAATTACTAAATCATATACAAGTGGTGAACAGATAGTTTATGACAAATGCCTACCTGATCAATAGTCTTTGATTTGCATATAGTTAGAAACTTTGATCATTCATGCATGAAGAGATAAGGTCCAGTGAGCACATTATGGTCATTTCAGACCTTTCTGTGATCACTGAAGCATGACGTGTTATGGTCTGATGATAACGATTAATTTCTTTTGTTTTTATGGAATTTTAAATAGTATCTTGCCATTCTATGCACAACTCTTAGCATTTCATTGGGTTATATTCATTTTGACATGACTTAAACTTTGAATTATTAATATCACGGCTAAACCTCTGTACAAACTCTATGGTGGCAACTTTCACTAGAAATGAGTTCATTTAGATATTTTTGTACAACGAAAAATGCCAATTGAAATATTAAGAATCCTACATCAAATTCCATCATATTGTGTCACCTATCAAAACATTGAGTGAACAAACCATATTCAACGAAGCATTTCAGTGATCACTGAAAGGACTGAAAATGACCATAAATGTGCTCATTGGACCATATCTCTTTATACATGAATGATCAAAGTTTGTAACTATATGCAAATCAAAGGCTACTGATCTGTTATTTACTTGTAGCAAACTATCTGATCACCACTTGTATGATTTAGAAATGATCTCAGTTATAATGTAATTCATTATGCCAGAGTGTCCAACATGCAAGAGAGGGGCTGAATAATTTTGCTGCCAACTGTAGATGATCAAGATAACATGATTTCTCAACTTGCTTCAATAGCTAAAAATAATCATTTAACACACCAAATGAAGATGGTGGAATATCCATGACACTGTCACTTGACTTTTCCATTTGCATCTTGCCCCCAGTCCTTAACTCTGAAGTGGATGAAGTTCACATGTTGTCTGGTCCTTGGCTGTTTGGAGTTTATTCAATATACAAGAACAGTTAATATCTTACAAACAAAACAATAGTGCAGGACATGGGACATTAGAAAGTATGTTAGAGATGGTTGCTTTGCCTTTGCTATAACAAGCTATAGCAATCAAATTGAAAAGCCCTACCATTGATTTTGAAAGAATGAATTCACTAGTATCTACTGATCCATAAGCTATAAATAGGACTTTTCACAGTTTAAAATGATTAGCTATGTCGAATATTCTTGTTTCAAACATTGTAAGAGCATAAGGTGGTTTTGATACTAGAAAAGGGAGAGGGTAAATAAACAATCATAGTAGGGCCTACATTATTAAGATAACGTGACTGCTAAAGTTTGTTTCAGGAGCTTGATACATGTAGACATGCAGGTATCCCCCCCCCTTCCATGAATTATCTCTTTTCAATTGGATCAGTATGTAATATTCTACAGATAGTGAAATAAAAAATGCAAAAAACAGTTGTTTCTAGAAGGGTCACTATTCACTGGATAACAATGTTTGTTTTCAATTACCAAGATGGACATTACAGCAAACATTGTTTTCAATATTTCCTGTCTAACACTATTCAACTAAAAATCCAGACACAATTTGATGTCCAAATGTAAATAATGTTGCAATTGTAGTATTTGAAAATATACAGATATGTTGTCTGCTAAAATAGTATTATAAGCTAAAATACTTGCATTCTGTTGAAGGTGACCATGCTGGTAGATACATCGTAAGTCTCGACGAAGTTCAGTAGCAGTCTAGCTGTGGAGAAGATGGAAGTTCAGCAGTTTGGTTCTGTGTTCAGTGAAGTTCAGCAACTGACTCTGGGCTTTATTAGATGAAGAAGTCTGATTGTAGCCGTCTGACTGATGTTCCATATCTAACATTATAATTAAAAATGTGAATACAAAATAGAAAATGTGTTTTCAAACTGTTGTTTGATTATACAAGATTTTACACACAATATCTAGAATCTGCATGAAATTTGAAATCAGTTCACATGTTTTTGCAGTTTAAATATATAAAGGATCTTATATTATTATTTTTTTTTTTGGGGGGGGGGGGGATGATTAAAAGACATACTACTAGTATTTGAGTTGTCTCAATTCAACATGTGTAAGCCTATAGTTTAGGGTATTATGACTTCTTGAGGTTCTAGATCTTGTCGCTAGGCATCCATGTTGCAAGGTCTACATCTACCTAAGATCTGGTAGGTCCAGCTGTACTGTGGCTTCACATTCGGGTTGATAACAGTTACAGCCTGAGATGCAGCCACAGTCTGACTCTGATCATCAACTGTTGTCATGTCATCATCATCAGTTAAATTGCTAAAAGAAGTTGTGTAAGCGGAATTAGCATCGCAGTATGGACCTATAGAATCTACTAACTGCCTAGATAGATAGCACTATTAAGAAGACCTATTAACTTCCTTACTGATGAGTGATAGGCCTACTTATGTTAATGATAAATTATGTTTAAGAATATCAAGGCAAAGGGTCTAGTCTGGTTATATTTTTGGTATACACTGGTTAAGTAGTATCTAGGTCAGTAGGTGCTACTCAGGATCACTATACCACTGGATTCTAGATCTATAGACATCTGGTAGTATAGCAGTAGAATTCTAGAGGTTCCATGCCAATGAATTTAGGTAAACATCATTCTCTATCTTATTGTGACACATGCATTGCGATTACAGTGCAGTATGCACTTAGAATTGTTGAAGATAGCTTTCAAGTCTGAACCAAGATCTGAACCATGGTTTCCAATTCATATTCTGTGTAGACCTGGATCTACGTACTACTACTAGGCCCTACTATTACTACCGTACTTGATCTAGTTAGTCTAACCACTGTCGGACTCTCCAGATAGTACTACCGGCCCTAACCCCAGGGCACTCCCTGTTAGTTGTACCAGTACACAGTGCTTCGCGTTCGGGCTGGTCGCAGTTATAACCCCTAACCCCTAGTATTTTACAAGTTTTTGTTGTAGACCTATATTAGTAACGTTAGATAGTAACATTAGGACTTGTAAACGTAACAATGACACAGGTAACGTACAGCTGGTTCTCTGTAGTGTAAATGCTAACGCTATAAGTTCACGTTAGGGCCTAAACTAAAAAACATTAGGCTTAGGCTAGGCCCATAATTCTGTTGGACGAAATAACCTGAGATTTTCTAGACTGAAAAAAAAAACCCAGATCTTTCCTGTCGATTTGACACAAAACAGAAAATTTGTATCACTTCTGAATACTATCCACACAGCTAGTGACAGTGTAATTATTCAATGTTAGACACGTCTTCAAAAATATAATATTAATAATAAAATGCAGACCAATTCTTTACTTATGAAATTTCCGGTTTCTTCTTCGATCCCTTCACTATTCACGCCTTAAGTTACCTGCAATTCACCCATACATGAACAAATCGGGCAATTGCTCTCATGAAATATCTGCACGCTAAAAATCAACCCACAAACATTTCACTATTACTTGTAGAAGTTGTAGTAGCCCTAGACCTTACCATGCTAACATTAACAAACTACCTAACTCAGCTGGCCATTTGGTCATTCAAACAAACGGCGATGTGCCTACGTGGGACTATTGTGATAACGCTACTACCGGTAAGATTAGATCTACATCTAGCTAGCCCTTGGAGAATTGTAGAAGATTCGAACAAAAATATATCCAAATAATATCACATTATGAATCCACATGCATTACTTTTTAATTGCAGACAGCTTTAAATATACTCACTAATAGAAATATGTACTGGTCGCGGTGTAGAATGCAACTTAGCCTTCAGGATCTTGCCTCCGTCGTAGATCTGTTACCTCTGCGCTGTATACACTGTGTGTATACGTGCTATGTCTATGCAGCGAGTGCTCACCGCATGTAACACAATAGGGAGAATACGTTAATGATATGCTAATGATATGTTAATTAGTATTACCCTCGAACATGACGATTGAAAAAATTAAAGTCTCTCATAGCTTAGGAGAGACTTCGTGAAATGGTTTTTACTTCTCTGTGAAAGTCTCTCCTAGCTTAGGAGCGGCTTGGCCATTTTAAGATTTATGTGATAGCTTTTATGTGATAGCTTCATGAAACGGACCCCAGCTTCTTGATATAACTCAGACTTATATGTGTATGTATATAATTTACACATACACCATGTGTACATAAAATTGAGTAGGAAACAATATGAAAAAGAGGTTTCGTGTAATTTTCCTGTTTCCTTTTTTTTTTTATGCGATCGATGAAGAAATTTTAGGTTGACATAATGTTTTGTGACAAAATTTCAGCGGAACCCAATGAGTACAGAATTTCATGATTTCGACAAAATGGAATGTTACAATCTGTTCTCTAGAATAAGAGATGCGCTGACTCAAATTATCGATTGCCATCGTGCTCAGCTGACAGTCCTCAGCAAAATTCAATATAACTGAATGAGTTTTTCTTTGTGCATTCGCGGTATAGAACCTCCTTAAAACTGCCCATTTAATGTTCTTTGATGTAGGTTTCACTGATACCAACATGAAAGTACACTAACAAAGCCATTTCGCTCTTTGTCCCTGGAAATACGAAAGACCTGAAAAGGGAAGCCTGCGCATTTCAAATCACTTCCATTAGATTTTCCTTTTTCTTTTTTTTTCAACATGCAGGAAATCTCATCCTCATTCAGGTAAAAAATATATATATGAGAAGAGGGCACTCACAGAATATTGATTTGTCAGCCTTCTTGCCAATCCACCTTCTTTCGCATATCTACCTGTGTCAAAGAATCTCCAGAAAGTATTTTTACCCAATAACCTGCATTTCTCCTTGAGCTACAGCAGTGCTTTTATCTTTTTATGAATTAAGCTTTGCCTAGAGCAGCCATTTGACGGAGCAAACATATGAAAACACAACACAAAGTTTTTCTTCTTGCATTTTACACACTAACCTATTTTAAATCACAGTTTGTCAACCTGTATGCAGAATTAATCGAGTAACAAGAGTTTCTTTTTTTTGTGACATCTTGAGTGTGTTTGTATTCTCTTCGAGGCATGTCATTGTGCAAATCGACTTCATAGATAGAACCCTAACTCATGCAAACAACGTTGAATAAGTGTGATATAAGTTTCGACACAAACCAACTGTAGTATGATTATATGGTTTCCCGGAAAGGCAGAGTTGGCGGAATTCACAAAAGCAAGATAAATAGAGTTGATCATATCTTTTCATAAGCCTCCACTAACCAATACGTAAAATCTTCACAATTTGGGGAAGTGCTATAGAAAATAAGCAACCTGCATAAACCGAGTTAAATTCTTGTGGTGTTTCATACCTACCGAACTGACTTCTTAGAGGTATGATGTTGTATGTAGTTAACGATCAGAAAACACAATTTGACAAATAGTCACTTTTTTCTTTATTAGCCAATGGGAGAGTTGAGTTGAGAGTTGAGATGTATTTCTCATATAGATTACTTGTGGTTGGAACCAATGTCATTCGAATTCATATCTGGGCATCAAATCTAACATGTCATTGTATTGCAGTCAATTTTGCAGATATGTTAGTATGGTTTTATTCTCTTCTTTTTTTTTCATTTTCTTTCATCATATAGTTATTGTTTTGTAAGCATCATAACATTTCTTATTTTTTCAATCTTTATTCGTCATTGTAAGCGTACATCACAAACCAACAAAAAGTTGCACGCACTGATTTTGTGCAAGGACTCAATGTAGTTGAAACGGGTCACCCTAGTCAATCTCAAGGTTTTCATATTTTCTGAAAGAACAATTCTGTTTGTACGTTTTCATTAAGTTTAGGATCATAAAACTAACGGAAAATTGTGTGTTTTTTTATTTTTTTATTTTATTTCATTTTATTTTATTCTTCTCCTCTTTCCAACAGAACATAACACAGTATAAATTAGGAATCATATCACAATCGTATACATACATCTTGCAAATGATATCAAATGATACAATAATAAAGTTACATGCATGTATACGCAAAAAAAAAAATACAAGGTTATGTTTCAGTTGGAAAAAAAAAAGAACTGAGAGGTCCACTAAAAAGCAAGCTTGTAGATTGTGAACCCCTCAAGAAAAATCTAATGAAATACTTATTTGCATATGCTTAGCACAAGTATGATTTAAGACAAGATGGAACAAAATAGGAGACACACAGCAACATGACACGACTAGACAAAATAGAAAAATTGTGTTTCATACAGTTCTTAGAACACTTTTTGGCAGAATAGTGTGGTTAGGTGTGTCTCAGAGTCCCCCTTTTTTTTTCTTAAATACATATACACACTCTTCACTTTCATCTTATGATGCTACTGCTTTGAATTTGGTATTTGATAGTCATGGATAGAATGTGTTAATAGAGCATGTTCAATTTCATCTTAAACTGATAATCTCTTCATTGTTGTTGCCGTGAAGTTTTACATCCTGTTTTTTATTTGTTTGTTTTTGTCCCATTCATTGCACGGAGTACGTTTTAGTAAAATCAAGCGTTTGAATACGCCCTTTATATTTCAGAAGCTCTTTTCTCAGTATATGCACTTTCAAGAGTGTGTGCTTTTTCTCCAATATCAAGATTGGGATTAAGGTTGGAAAAAATCCATTTGAATTGAGTGATAGGTCCTAAATAATTTTAAAGCTTAAAGTCTGCTCTTGCAGAATCTGCTATTATTCAAACTAAAAAATCTGTGTCTGGCGGCTTTTTGTTGGTTGTGTGATGCAGGGTCACCAACATCTTGGCAACAGTTCTGCCAATGTCACTGAATGTGTCTTCTTGATATATACGCCAGACTGTAAGAAGATGAATAATAGAAGATTAATGGTGCATGTTGTGCGAGTTATTTAATATAAAAAAATATGTTACTTTTACAGCTAAACAATGGTGATGTTCAAACGGTGATTGTTAACTTCAAGGATAACCCAATTCGAGGATAAGCTCTATGGGTCGCTAAGTGTCGCACGGTCGGTTTCGATTTCGCAACAAAATCGATCGTGCAACAATTGGCGCCCATAGAACTTATCCTCCAAGTTAGCTCATCAGGATCACTGTCTGAACGTAACTAGTGTGCTGATGAAACAAAAAGTTACATATTAATGCATATCTCCCCTACTTTGGCAAAAGGGAGGAAGTGACATACCATCCGAATTTGAGTTATTGATGTTTTCATAATTAACATAATGAGCTTTTTTTCAAGGCCAAATTTCATGCAAAAACACTCATCCTACTACGAGATATACTTGCTTCCTTTTGCCAAAGCAGGGCAGTATTGTAACGAAATTTTGGTATGGAGAGGGCGATTGGTATACTGAGGGTACTTAGTTTCCGTTCCTCGTTTACTCTCCTCAAAATCCGTTATGTGGTTGGTAGGCGTGCCTACTGGTAGCCAGTGTACTGGAAATCATGTAATTAATTGTAAGCTATTGCGGAACAAGAAATACTAGAGTCACAAGTCACAAAGACCACAGGAGGCATCATATGGAGTTTGTCCAATTTATTTGTGAAGAAAGTTATGTCCACCACGAAAACTACAACGAAAAACTTATGATCTACATGCTGAAACTCCTAAACGAACAAGCTCTTCAACTTGGCATAAACAAGTCTATTTATACTGAGTTCGCCTGTTAGCGGCCGCGAGAGTGGCCTTCCTGTGAGCAAGCAATCTGACCTTACGGACAGCTGTCGCCGTCCATCACTACGAGGACGAGGGCGTGTCCTTACGCGTCCCTGTCCTCACACGACCCTGTCCTTAGCTGGGGTCGCATGCGGACGCGTCCTCTCGTTACGTAATACCGAGGTCGCATGCGGCATCCTTGCTTTTACGACACGAGGCCACTGCTCGCGGACGCGCAGGCTGCAGGGTCAGAGAAATCACGAGGGAAGGTGAGATGAAAGTGCAAGCAAGCAGAAATGAAACGATAGCGTGGGTTAAAAATAATAGTCAGCAGAAAACGAGAAGGAGGGCTACAGGCAGTTGAGACAAGTAAAATTTACGAGAGGACATTTCGAGGAGAAAGTAGCAAGGATCGTACGAGGACAGAGGCCGATCGTCGAGCAAGGACGAAAAGAACAAGGATAGAGGGAGGACGAGAAGCAAGGATAGAGCGAGGACGAGAAGCAAGGCCTGATATAGAACTCAGTTTACTTTCAATATTAATTCAAATGCAATTCTATACAACAATACATAAAAATAAATTAATATATATGGAATATACAGAACATACGATGTAAATGCTATATCATGAATTATGTCTCAACAGAATTCGTAACAGTATAATGTTTAGATGTTCTCACATTTTCAAAATAGAAATAACATGACGTTAATTTGAATGAGTATGTTTGGAATTTGACTACCCAGCCTCGAAATTGAATGACTGAAATACCCTTTTCGGATAGTGCTGGCAAATTTGTGTTAATCTAGAGGACGTGCCAATTTGAATACCCTTTTCATGAATTTAAAAGGCACATGTACAAATTTCATTGATCGAAATGATACCTTGAACGTAGAGGACAGAATAAGCGGTAACAAGAATTTTTGCTAGATTGAACGAACCCTTTATCAAATGGACTGGAATTTGCCGGGAAAACCTACAGTAAGGTTCAGGGATATTATTCAGACTGCGATACCAAATACAACTTTATTATATTAGATATAAAGGTGTGCTACCTATTTCGTTCTAGTTTGAACTGTGGGGGGGGGGGTCAGTCTCAGCTGTCATTTATGCTGATATTGCTATTAAATGAAAAAGAGCCGAGAGAGAAACACAAAGGAAATCTATACGAAAAGCTAAAGCTTGTAGGAATTGAACGTTTCCAAGAAAGCATAACTTCTCTGCATTAATATGGAGATGGAGATGATATGGAGAAATGATCAAAAACTGATATATATAAACGAATATCATTCATTCAAACAATCAAACAAACAAACAAACGAACAATCAAGCAAAAACACTGACAACCTACTACTAATTTCTGTATTGTAGCGCAACCATTGTAATATAACTATTCATTGCTCTTTCCTCTGTCATTTCCAAGTTTCCAAGAAAGCATAACTTCTCTGCATTAACATGGAGATGGAGATAATATGGAGAAATGATCAAAAACTGATATAAACGAATATCATTCATTCAAACAATCAAACAAACAAACTGACAATCTACTACTAATTTCTGTATTGTAGCGCAACCATTGTAATATAACTATTCATTTAGGTTTGCATTATCATGGTCTCACCAAAATTTTCCGTGTCAATTAAATTATGCACAAGATAGCAAACAGACAAGCCTTGTAAGACACTATGCGAAATAAAGTATGCAATAATGCAGTTTACCAACACATCCAAATGTTATGCTTCATAGCATCAGTTAGACAAATTCAAGGCAAAAAGGGCAGTGCAAAAATCTACTTACGCTGATATAGCGATAACCAATGCATGCAAGTCGTAGTCCAAGTATTAACTATGGCCGCAGAAACGGGGGGGGGGGGTAGGGGTCCTTTAAAAAGAGAGAAAAGGTAATTACAAGACCACAATAAAATCCATAGCTTCCCGAGTTTGCACTCTGACATTCCTTTCGTCGAACGTCGAAGGGGAGGGGAGGGGAGGGGATCACTAACCCTTGCTCTACGCAGCCCCGCATCCCCTCCATAAAACCTATAAACATAATTTCATCTTCACCGAAAACTCTTCGAGTACATGGAAGGTGAGTGTAAAATTCACTCTGCTGAGTGAGATACTGTATGAACCAAATAACGGTTCCTTTGAAACATAATATATCGTGTTGAAATGTTGTTGTTAATTCATTCCCAGGAAAAAAATGTGTGATGTTTTCATGAAAAATCCGAAACGCAAAACATCGGTTTACGAAAAAAATGTTAGTTTGTTTCCCGCTAAACTTATTTGTTAGTGGCAAAAAAGGGAGGTCTCACTTCACGAGAGATGTTAAGGGTGACAAAGGGGTGTGCAGATCACGCTCTACATACCACAACGGATGTCGAGATCGAGGTGGGCGGGAAGCACAAAGTCTACCTCTCTATAAGGAGCAGACAAAAACCTATTTTTCATTCTCTTTTTCATGTCATCTTCATATGCGAAAAATGATTCATACTCTTTCCTCTGTCATTTCCAAGTTTCCAAGAAAGCATAACTTCTGTGCATTAATATGGAGATGGAGATGATATGGAGAAATGATCAAAAACTGATATAAACGAATATCATTCATTCAAACAATCAAACAAACAAACAATCAAACAAACAAACTGACAACCTACTACTAATTTCTGTGTTGTAGCGCAACTATTGTAATATAACTATTCATTTAGATTTGCATTATCATGGTCTCGCCAAAATTTTCCGTGTCAATTAAATTATGCACAAGATAGCAAACAGACAAGCCTTGTAATACACTATGCGAAATAATGTATGCAATAAGGCAGTTTACCAACACATCCAAATGTTATGCTTCATAACATCAGTTAGACAAATTCAAGGCAAAAAGGGCAGTGCAAAAATCTACTTACGCTGATAAAGCAATAACCAATGCATGCAAGTCGTAGTCCAAGTATTAACTATGGCCGCAGAAACGGGGGAGGGGGGGGGGGAGGGGTCCTTTAAAAAGAGAGAAAAGGTAATTACAAGACCACAATAAAATCCATAGCTTCCCGAGTTTGCACTCTGACATTCCTTTCGTCGAACGTCGAAGGGGAGGGGAGGGGAGGGGATCACTAACCCTTGCTCTACGCAGCCCCGCATCCCCTCCATAAAACCTATAAACATAATTGCATCTTCACCGAAAACTCTTCGAGTACATGGAAGGTGAGTGTAAAAATCACTCTGCTGAGTGAGATACTGTATGAACCAAATAACGGTTCCTTTGAAACATAATATATCGTGTTGAAATGTTGTTGTTAATTCATTCCCAGGAAAAAAATGTGTGATGTTTTCATGAAAAATCCGAAACGCAAAGCATCGGTTTACGAAAAAATTGTTAGTTTGTTTCCTGCTAAACTAAAGTGGGAAAAAAGGGAGGTCTCACTTCAAAGGGGTGTGCAGATCACGCTCTATATACCACAACGGATGTCGAGATCGAGGTGGGCGGGAAGTACAAAGTCTTCCTCTCTAAGGAACAGACAATCACCTCACTAGAGATGTTAAGGGTGACAAAGGGGTGTGCAGATCACGCTCTATATACCACAACGGATGTCGAGATCGAGGTGGGCGGGAAGTACAAAGACTTCCTCTCTAAGGAACAGACAAGCACACTTCATTATTTTTCATTCTCTTTGTCATGTCGTCTTCATGAGGAATTATGCGAAAAATGATTCATGCTCTTTCCTCTGCCATCCACACAATGTCATAATCTCCACTTAAATTCTGAAATTGTGATAAAGTCGCACTTCTCCTTCCCATGTGTATTATATGTATGTACGGGGCTGCACGCAAATCAAGCCACGCTTATGCTGTAGCCCCACTGTATCATTCATTGTTGTATGTTTGTTATATACGTTTTGCTGTACATTGTGCAAAAGCAATGAAGAAAAAATTCATATTCTGTGGACAACTTATATTTATGTTTGTACATGAATGTGCATGTACAATGATGATACAGAAACCAATAAATCAAATCAAATCAAATTAATTTCAACTCAATTCGTTTATTTCCATTTCAAAACACAAAAACAACATTATACATCCAGTGTTACAAGATAAAACATACACACAATCACTCATAAAAAAACCAACTACAACAACAACATTAAAATTACGGTCACATATTGTCACAGATTACAACAGGCAAAGGGTAAAATGAAAAACGGTGTACACATAAAAAGCCAATAAGGCCTGTAGGTGCTCGTAAACCATTGTCAAAGTTATCTAAAATTGGAATCTAAATATTTTCAGAGATCATAAATAGGTTTATACAGAAGATACACATAATAATTATAAACATACAACAAAACAAAAAATAACAAAAAACAGACATGAAAATATGGTTAACTACATAGTTTCGAGAAAAAGACAAAAGATGTTTTTTATACTGTTTCTTAAATAAATTATTATTTTGCTTATTATAATTATTTGGGTTTATTGCATTTCAAAAAAAACCTGTATGATGAAGAGTTTGCTTTAATTTCGTACTAGAACATTGCTACTGATGAACTTTATTGCAGCTCTGTGTATTATAAGTGTGTATATTTGAGTTTAATGTGAACATATTTATGATGTAAGGAGAGAGTAGAGCCTATTCTGTGTAAAAACGTTGCATTAAAAAGCTGTTTGAGGTTTGTTTATATCATACAACCTCAGTGTTTTCAATCGTTTAAATAACAGTTACTGAGAGGTGTTAGCTAATTCCGAGAGTTTGTAACATGATGAATTGCTTTCTTTTGGGATTAAAAGTGTTTCCCCATATAACATTGCAGTACAACAAATGAGGTAAAATAAAAAAATAAAAAGATTAAAGAGAAGTTAGGACGAAGCGTGGCAATTCAAACTTCAAACAATTTAAAACACGAACAAACTGTGTAACTTTTCTACATACATTTCTATGTGGTCACGCCAGTCAATATTGTCATCTAAAATGATTCCAAAAAACTGAACTGATTTACATTGAATTATGGGCTTTCCATATATTTTTTTACGTCATTTGTTAATTGCACATTTCCCTTTTTCTTTTGAAATAACATATAATTAGTTTTATCTACATTTAGTGACAGTTTATTGTACTGAAACCAATTCACAATTTTAAACAAATTGTTATTTACAATATCATATAAAATATCTCTATTACTATGTGAAGCAAGAATGATAGTGTCATCAGAATATAAAATGAAAGTGAAATCAGGGCAAGAATTAAAAATAGCATTGATATAGAGCAAAAAAAAAAAAGCAAATTACCTAAAACCGACCCCGTGGAACCCCGCTGCAAATCGTTTTAAAAATCAGAAGAAGCAGAATTAAAAACAGTATATTGCATTCTCCCAGAAAGATATGATTAAGACTCAAATCATTGCAAACAAATACCTCTACTACCATAATACTATATTTTTTAAAATAAAATAAAATGAAAAAGGGAATCAAAAGCTTCTAAAAGGGGTACAAATATTTCAATTACACTTTTGTTAACATTATATTTCATTAATCATTCGATTTTGTATTTTGTATTTCAACAAAAGCCACTTCAGTTGAAAGAGATTTTGCGGAAACCATACTAGCTCAGATACTAAACATTTTAGGAACATAAAGACTTATAAAATCTATCATACATTACTCTTTAAAGGATTTTTGAAAAACAAGGTCAAACTGAAATGGGTCGATAATTACTTATGAGGGTGGACAGACAAAAGGCAGAGGAGGGTCGGTGATTATCCCGAGGACCAAGGGGGACAACCTTTGAAGGATAAGGATAAATAAGGAGGCAACATCACACAAGATAAGGAACAGCATAAAGAAGAAAAAGAATGAAATAGTAACACCAAAGGGGGGGGGGGGGGCTGAGCAAGTAGTGAGCCCTAACCTGGTATACCAAGGAGAGGCAACAAAATGAACGTGAGAGTCAACCAACAAAATGCAAGTTATCAAACCAAACATCCCAAAGTGTATATAGAATAATATGATAACAATAAAGATGATATTGATAATAGTAATGGTAATGATCATGATTATGAAAAAACAAAGAAAACAAAAAAGAGGGGGGAAGCACAAAAAACAAAGTATACGCATATGTAGATAAACATGTATAGATATGTATGCGCATACACCACTTGAGGTGATGTGATGTTAAAGTACCTGATATGAGGTTTCCAAGAACCCCCCCCCCAAAAAAAAAAAAAAAAAAAAAAAAGTTCCGCGCTGGGGTCCAATGAACCTGAACATAATTATGAACTGATTTCTGCTGGCCTTCTAATCTATGGTTTTTGAACAATGCACCTCGGTGCCACACGAACGATTCCATTTACTAATGTTCACTTCTGAATACAGGGGCTGAACATTCACAACCTCGCAAACTGAATGCTTAATAGCAACCCTTCGCTGAAATAGATGTTCGCGTTTGTTATAGAAAAATCGATTGGATAGCTCATTTCTGCAGCTGCTGTGGTGACTGAACTGCTCGACTTGTCCAACGACGATGGATATTACTGGGATTCTTCTCCATTATTGCCTGCTTATCTTCACAGCTTTGGCTGCTGTTATGAACTTCCTGACGATCTGCGCAATCCTTGTCAGTCCTCAACTACGCAAGAAGCAGAATGTTTTTGCTTTTAACTTGGCCTTATCTGACTGCGTGGCAGCCATTCTTATATTTGTCCGGAATCTTGGGCCTCTGTTGGACGGTCACGCAGCCGTAAGTGCTGATATTAACTCATTATGTATAAACAGGAATATCATTCAGTCTTTCTCATGTCATAAAGGAGTTGGATATTCATTCCTTCATTTATCTATCTCTATACTTCAATAATCATATATTTCCATATTTTGATGCACATACACTTTACACAGGCAAGACGCAAGTAACTTCCAATTTTTCAAAGGAATTTTCCCACCTTTAATTGCATTATTATATACATGCACTATTATATACATGCACGAACCGTGTATTGAATAAGGAGGGAACTAGCATAAATCAGCTTATTGGCAGGGATGAAATATATCTTTGATGATATATGTTTTTCTTCGCCCAATTTCATGAGATTTGCATTCGATTTAACAATGCGATCATTCAAGTTCAAGTGAATATAAATGATCACCGAGATCAACGTTCAAAAAAGTAACTATTATGGTTCATTCAATTTGATTTCATCAGCATGCGATATCATGAGTTTATCATATAAACATGTAAAAAGGGCGTTCAAATTAAAAATGCAAGTGCAACGTATTCAAGTTCCCATCAGCATCGTCGTGAAGAAGGTCAAGAAATTCAAATTCACGATAAGGCAAACATTTACATGATATGGGCAGTGTTCTTCGTTGTTTCTTATATTTTTTTTGTAGTTATTCATCTATTTGAATACGTAAGCTTAATGTATCTTGAAATAGGACTTGCCTTTGTATCTAATATAGGGCCTATGAAAGCTCGTATAACTCCTCTTTGAAACACATACATGTACATTAATTTATCACGACTTTAACGCTGCTGGAGAAGAGTATACATGAATGTCTCGGATATGGACAAAATTTGTGAGCGAAGCTAGCTTTTGACAACTAGCAAGACTATATCACTGGCTAAACCATTGGGTAAAATAGGTCTACAGCTGAGCTGATTGTGGCAACTTATGATGTGGATATGGAGAAGGTAGGAATGGAATCAAAATGAAGACAAAACTTTGAGCTACAGCCATTCCTTTAATGTTACATCGATACTGTAAGGGGGTAATTTGAAGGTGGAAGACAAGATTATACAGACAATACAATTAATTGACTAAACTGAATGAATGAAACTTTGAAATTAAAATGTAATTATATACAGTAATCCAATATAACACACAGAGAAAAAAAAAAGAAATGACCCGTAGAACTTCTGGTATTTGGGACGAAATTGAACGTCTATCCAGCTGGCGCGAAATTGAATGCCAACTCTGAGTCGTTAAGTTGAATGAATTTCACCTGAAATTGAATAAATTTTTATCTAAAAAGAATGACATGAAACAAAATTGAATGCTCGAAGAATTAAAATGAACCTTTAGAATAGGGCAGTGGCCAAAATTACTTGAATTTGAACGCCTTTTAAATAATTCGAATGCAAATCTGATGAAATTGGGCGGGAAAACCTATAAAAACTAATTAAAAAAATCTGCATCTACGTCTTTGAATTGATTTTTACAGACCACCAGCTGCCAAGGCATGAAAAGTTTCGAGAGTCATCAAAAAAATGTTAAGATGAGAATTATAAGAACCAGTACAATAAATTCACTTTTGAAACGAAGTCTGCCCTCTTTTCGCAACGGAAAGAAAGAATTAAACGTCAAAGAAGAATTGCTGTAATATCTTGAAGACATCATAGACGTATATTTCTCTCACTCTCATTAATCTCCATTAAAATACTTACGGTGCCACGTTAATCAACAAGTGAAAAATTTCGTACGTTCTCTCCACCTTGTTATGCTTTAAAGGGATCGTATAGTTTTGGTTGAGACCTAATATATCAGGTTTGTAACATTTTTGGTGAGATAATGAGAAGCCTCTTATGAAATGTGCAAGAGCATATAATTCCAAGAGGAATTGAACGTTTATTTGATGGAAATTGGTTTTGAAATGGCTGAGACATCAAAAATAGAGCAATCCTAATAAAAGGTGGCACCCACTATTTGTTGCGATCACTTTGTTTAACTTTATTTTAGAATGTCTAAACCATTCCAAAACCGATTTTCTTAGAGTTTTTTATTTCTATCTTGCAAAAAGTTAAAAGATCAATCTTTATCTCCACCAATACTATACTAACCCTTTAAGAAGATGACATTCAATGATAAGAAATAATAAGCAAGAGGTACCTGTTTTGTGAACGAAATTTGGAAGACATCGAAACTCTCAAATGAACATTCAGAGTGAAGGATAAGGAAAATATATCGATCGACCCGTCACAGAGAGTAAAGGCGAGTGTGTTACATGTATGCTATCCTGCCTTCTTATTTATGTTGACAGCATAGCTGTCTTTATTACACGTAATATACGAGCATACCAGTGGCGCCATGAAAAATTAATGGGTTAAAAAAGATATATATATTTTTTTATTTATCCCTTAAATGTTTCGTATATGAAGGCCAGCGAAGGAAAATATTGATAATCTAGCCAGAACAGCGTCGTATAGCTATATGTTCAACGGGGCGAGGACTGGAATGAGCAATACTATAGAATACAAGGGGAAAACACAAGAATGCTTCATCTACCTACCAACGGCGCATTACATTTCGGGCAAACGGGGCTGCCGTGGCCGCCGGAAACATGGTATAAACGCAGCATAATTATGCTCCGTATGTTTCTGGTATGGTCCGCGTTCCGACCCAATTGCCTGTTCATTTGACCCCCAGCTTGGATCGTGATCATGATGAAACACCGCTGATGACGATCTGTGGTATTTCATGACAAATTCATGAAGCGATTGTTCCCGCACCAGTTCATTGTGGGAATACTCACTGAAAAGATCATGTAAAACTGCAGAACTGGTGGCTGAGAAAAAGCATTTGACTACATGCCTATTTTAACTATCTGGTCTAGCATTTCCATGACGATTGCATTTCATGTGCTAAATCATTGAAGTCCTATAAATGTAACAAATGAATCCATTAGATCCTCTCGTCTGTATATTTGTTTTTTTCAGGCAAATTTTAACTAAGAAGTACGGATACTAAATGTTTTCTTTCTGAGCTTCCTTTCAATTTTTTTGAATAAATTATCTTTAAGTATTTTAGAGAATAATAGTACAGAAATAATAAAAACCACTAATGTGAACACATCATCAATGAGTTCAAAACAATTGCTGGAATAACTTTTGAGAATTTGAATATTAGTTCTCTTCTAACAAGAAATATATATATACATACATATATATATATATATATATATATATATATATATATATACATACAATTCCATTACTTCTGAGTAAAGCCAGTTTTGTGATATTATAACTTTGTCAAAATCACCATGATGCATCTGTATCCCAGAAGAAAATAATTATGTATTTACGATCATATTCATAATTCGTAATGCAGGAATTGAAATTTGGGGATGAGTCTTAATCTGTGTTTTTTCTTATACACAATTCTTTCCATCACGTGGTTCTTGAAGAATATCAGAATCAAAGTTTAGAAATGGCGTGCATTCAGGTAAAGGTCTTTCATCTTAATGTCGTGGTATAGACCACCAGATTCGTGTATCAATACATTCCATAGTATTGAAAATATATTCAAGAGTGTTAAAGCTTGCTTCTGTGATCATGTTCTGATAGATGTGAATTGTGATTAGTTGAGCAAAAACCCTCGAATTTTTCAACATGTTTGCAAAGAATAGCAGAAGAATATTGTTTGAATATTGTTTAAATTATTGTTTAAATTGCATAAACACGTAAGCTTTATTGTAGCGATTACCATGCCGTCTCTCTACATGAATGATCTGAGGCGGGAAGAGGAAACAAACGTGCTAGGCTCAATCGTCCCGCCGTTATCCCTCTTTTATCCTCCATTATTAGTGACAAATGCCGAGTACCGTTCTTTCCATGTTTTCTTATAAACCGTGCAAAAAGACACACGGATACCGTCCGATGTTCTTCAATCTTTGAACATAATCATTTGATTATT
Source organism: Diadema setosum (assembly GCF_964275005.1). Classification (NCBI taxonomy): domain Eukaryota; kingdom Metazoa; phylum Echinodermata; class Echinoidea; order Diadematoida; family Diadematidae; genus Diadema; species Diadema setosum. Next base: position 34,435,144 of record NC_092704.1, read on the forward strand.
TTTTTTTTTCGAGATACGCGTAGGCGGCCTACTTGATGTTAGCTCAAACCAGTCTGTAATGTGAAAAAAAAAACTCATTAAAAAATGTTTCATTCAGTGAAACAAACTGGTGGCAGAACATGGAGAAATATGCTTTTGGAATGCATGTACATCTTATCATAATCCTTTCCATATTAGTTCCGACTTCCAGTTGTTTTGCTGGTTGGGAAACATTGATGTGTACACTACGGAAAAGATTACAGGAAAAATTATTAATGAAATCATCGTGATGTCCATTATTTTTTTTTTTAAAGGGATCGTATAGTATTCGTTGAGACCTAATTTCAGGTTTCTAACTTTTTTTTTGGTGAAATAGTGAGAAACTTCACATGAAATATGTAAGAGCATGTGATTCTAAGAGGGATTCAAAGTTTATTTGATGAAAATTGGTTCTGAAATGGCTGAGATACCCCAAACAGAGCGATCCGAATGAAAGGTGGGACCCACCTTTTATTACGATGGCTTTATTTTACTTTGTTTTTTGGTGTCTCGGCCATTCCAAAACTGATTTTCATCAAATAAACTTTGAATTCCTCTTCGAATGGTATGCTTTGTAATACATGTATTTCATAAGTACTTTCTTGGTATCTCACAAAAGTTTAAAAGCCCAATCCTCACGTCAACCAATCATCAGGGCGTTGAGTTGGCTCAGTCGGTAGCGTGTCTGCCTCACGATCCTAAGGGCCCGGGTTCGAACCCGAGTCTGGACTGAGCAATGTTGTGTGTAAGCATACCGTCCCCTCTAGCAAGAGGCAAAACACTCTGTCCCTCGGATAGGACATAAAATGGAGAGTGAATGAGAGAGTAACAACTCATGCACGTAAAGATCCCGCTTCATTCCTTCATTGCAAAGGGGCCCTGAAGCCCAAATCAGCCTAATGTTCATGTTTAGGCCAATTTTGTGTAATGTTATGTGCTGATTTCGCATTTACGACTCCTTTTTGATGATTCTGACGAATGAAAGTGCTACTTTGAGAAAAGATACAGCTCTGGAACGCCCCGTGAAATTCTGTCAAAACACGCGAACGGCGCGTAGGTTCTGATGACGTCATCTCAAGAATGATGCGAGTTCGAGCAAACACTTCTCACTGTCGTTCGTCTACAGTGGATAACACAACTATCCATCCCTTTAAACAAAAGACATTGGAATCCACTGTGAGCACAACTTGCAAGCTTCTGAGTTACTGATGTGGTTAACAAAGGACACTGCAGGGAACATACAATTTATGCTCAGTGGAGTGGAAGGTGCATTCCAATGTCTTTTGTTAAACATATCAGTACTTTAGCAATGATTGACATAAATATGCGGTCACTGGCAGAATATTCGTTTGGAAGGGTTATTTTTTTGTGGGCGTATCCACGTAATCTGAAGAAAAATAGTAGAAAAATCATTAGAAAATATGTGGAACATATTTACATATTTTGCTTTGTCACATAGGTGATGTTGAGGGTATCATAAATCAACACAAGTCAACATGCATTTTGCACAACATAGGTCCTTTGAGTACCGTCTGCTTTTGTGCTGTGGTTATGCTATACGTTTTTTCTTGCCCACCCTGTTGTGTGGTTGAATGAGTCTTTCTTTGAATACTGGGACGCGTAGATTTGTGCTGGCCTTTTATGGATTTCTTATGTGGAACCTCATTTGCATTTGAAAGAAGTCTTCTCAAGACTTTGAATGTGTGGCATTTCCGTTCGACACCGGTGCAAACCACACATGATTCCTCATAATTAGGCTTATAGAACTTCGTAGAATCAGGATTAAACTTCAATATTGAATATCATTTGAATTTCGATTGTTGGTGCATGTCTTTCATTTTCGAAAATTTCCTCTGTATTCTCAATAGAAGCCGTAATGATAAACTCACGTCGCAATCACATTATCACACCTCTGTCAATACTGCTATCATAGGAACCGCTAAATTGTGTGCATCATGTGGTTATTTGTTCTTCTTGATTGTATTTACGAAGAATCTTCTGTGCCCCGAGTATCAGCTTGGTTCCATCGTATTTCTCAATAGCATTCCCTTACTTTGCTTGAAACCGACACATCGACCGCTATTATGTTTGTATTTTTTTCTTGTATATCCAAGCTGAATATTATGTATTATCATATTTCGTAATACATTACGTATTTCCATCGATAACTACGAAAACAAAGTTAAAAGTTAGATAAAAAATTGATATTTTGTCACTTTGCACTTGGTTATACTGAACATGGCTGAACATGTCAACAAAGACTGTTTTATCATGGGCGATTTTAACAAAGGCATTTCTGAATGCCACATATGAATTACCCGAGAGAAATTACATGGTGAGTATGCTTTCAGCATCTTTCTTGCCACTCATAACTAAACCAATCCTGGTAATGAACCATTAACACAGCTTAATCTCTTGGTTATACTGAACATGGCTGAACATGTCAACAAAGACTGTTTTATCATGGGTGATTTTAACAAAGGCATTTCTGAATGCCACATATGAAATACCCGAGAGAAATTACATGGTGAGTATGCTTTCAGCATCTTTCTTGCCACTCATAACTAAACAAATCCTGGTAATGAACAATTAACACAGCTTAATCTCTTATTACCACTTCGATGGGTGACTGAAAAGTTTTTAGTCTGTCATGGAAGGGATTAGGATATGAAGACCAAATTTGGTCCATCAAATCCTTCACGTAGCTTTAAAAGGCATTATTTACCATTTGCAGATGAAACAAAAAACCCAGCCTTAGTGCTTCAAAATAGTTCTAAAATGTGAGTTGCGGATAGAAACAACCAATGAAAAAATTGAATGAGTAAAATCCATGTTAAATATTGTTAAATATACAAAATGTGAACAATAGTTATAATAAAAAATGTTTCTAGAATAAACCATCTACATGGTTTAGTGGGAAAATAGGGATATCTCTTTATATTTTAGGCTAATTACGAAATTTTTATATGTAGGATGTTTTGTGATACAGTTAACTGACCTACACATAAGCATCAAATGAGATATGTTGAACATTTTTTAAATCACTGCTCCCAATGGTAAACATTACCTTTAACCCTACCAACCAAATTTCTTGGTCATCATAGCATGATAGACTACATCCGGAAGAAATTATGGTATCGAGTACAGTACTATAAGGACAATACTACTCGGACCAAATGAACCTACGCGAAGAAAAAAGACACAATCAAGAAAAGAGGCGATGAATGATCACAAAATGGATCTTGTTTTACCAGGACAAGGCTCCAGCGCATAGCGATTATCAGTAGTAGCAATGGCTGCCAAGTTGTTCCACATCTACGATATTCACCAGAACTAGCCTCGTCGCACTTCCATCTCTTCCCGAATCTCAAAAAGGATTTGGCTGGACAACGGGACACCACCGATGAGGAAATCATTGTTGCAATCAACTCCTACCTTGAGGTCCAACCAAAGGACTTCTTCTAAAGCGGCATCGATGCACTCCACATCTGGAGAAAGCTTGTGCACTCGTTCGCAGGGGGAACGCGTTGTAAAATAGGGCGATAACGTACTCCTGCCTCTTACCATCTCACGGAGGCTCAAAGCTTTTCAGTCGCCGGAATTTTACACCCAATTTATACATAAAGTCTCTCCAATTCCATTATTTTGGCTTACAGTTCATGACATGGTCATTTTAAATGTTTTCCCCATTTTGCACTACATAAACAAACAACATTGTGTGTAATGATACGGGGGAAACTGAAAAAATCAACAAACATGGTAATAAAATCGCATGGAATCAGCTCCCGTGTGTTGTAATGGCAGAAATAAATAATTCTTGCAATGCTGTTCCCCCCCTCCTCTCATTCACCCCCCCCCCCTTCCTCTCCCTACGAGTAAATATGGAATGTGTTGATCGAAGGGAGTGGGATGTCGGAAAATGTGAGGATGTATTGCAGATGGCTTTGAAGTTATTTTTCATATTCGGATTGAACAAGGCCTATGTATTGAACATATTGTTGCCCACCATCAGCTCATGAGGACAGGATATACCTCTCGAACTGTTTTTTAAAATTTCTGCATGAGCCGATTATCAGTTGTCCCTGAGCTATCATCTCATGCATAGCAAAGCATTGTTTGATCCCTTCAAAAGACAGCATGTCAATGTGCACTTAATCGGTGCTCCTGATACATACCACAGGACAAGTCGTGTGGTACTGTCCTGTGGTACTATCCTGTGGTACTGCCCTGTGGTACGTCCCAAAATACCACAGGACAATTCCTGTGGTACTGTCCTGTGGTACTTTCCTGTGGTACTGTCCTGTGGTACTGCCCTGTGGTACTGTCCTGTGGTACGTCCCAAAATACCACAGGACAAGTCATGAGGTACTGTCCTGTGGTACTATCCTGTGGTATTGTCCTGTGGTACTGCCCTGTGGTACGTCCCAAAATACCACAGGACAATTCCTGTGGTACTGTCCTGTGGTATATCCCAAAATACCGCAGGACAAGTCGTGTGGTACTGTCCTGTGGTACTATCCTGTGGTACTGTCCTGTGGTACTGTCCTGTGTTACTGCCCTGTGGTACTGTCCTGTGGTACGTCCCAAAATACCACAGAACAAGTCGTGTGGTACTATCCTGTGGTATTTTCCTGTTGTACTCTCCTGTGGTACGTCCCAAAATACCACAGAACAATTCATATGTGGTACTGTCCTGTGTTACTGTCGTGTGGTATACGTCCCAAAATACCACAGGACAATCCGTGTGTATACTGTCTTGTGGTACTGTCCTGTGGTAATGTCCTGTGGTACTGCCCTGTGGTACATCCCAGAGTACCACATAAGCCTGTGACAAAGTACCACACAGTTCCTGTGTTAACATATATTTGTGTGGTACATTGTGTGGTACCAACCAGTACCACAGGGAGTACCACATGAACCTGTAAAACAGTACCACACAGTTCCTGTGGTAACATTTATTTATGTGGTACATTGTGTGGTACTGACAAGTACTACAGGGAATACCCTACAAGCCTGTAGTACAGTACCACACAGTTCCTGTGGTAACATTACAAGTGTGTGGTACATTGTCTGGTACCGACAAGTACCACAGGGAGTACCACAGGACTTTTTTGTTAGGGTACAAGCGGAGGAGAAACAATAAGATGACCATCACACGGAGAGAGATTCAAAGACAAAGAACTGCGAAGAACACTTAAACAACTATAAGCAGCACCGACGAGGAATTCTTCGGCTAAGAAATTCAGAACCATGCTCACATCCTGGCAAGGTTTTCAATTTTCCATTTACAACAGAAAAGTAGCCATTTCCTGAAGGCTAAGTTGTAGCTCCTTTCTGTAGCTTTCCACTAATAATAATAGCAATAATGCTGGTAGCTTGTTGCGAAATCCCTTTGTCTCATAGGCTGCGTTTATCAACTTTCCCCAGTTTAAACGACTTTCGAAAGCCCTTTCCATAGCCCTTTCCATAGCCCTTTCCATAGCCCTTTCGAAAGCCCTGTCCACTCCCTGTGCTATTAATGTGCCGTTTGTTTTCGTCGGCTGCGTTTATCAACTTTCCATAGCCCTTTCCATAGCCCTTTCCATAGCCCTTTCGAGAGACCTTTCCAAAGCCCTGACTGCCTGTACTATTAATGTGCCGCTTGTTTTCTAAGAAGGGACGGCGAAAAGCAATTACCATCATAAAGACATATCTTCCTTTGAGAGTGACGAGTCATGATACAATGCCACATGAATCGATTGTCTTCCTATCTGTGAGGCAGCTCCAGTCTAGCACATACTTCAAATATTTCTGAGTGGCGGCATGAGACATGGGATCAAAAGGAATGAGACTGTTGTTACTCTATTTCTCAAACCTTGTTGGTGAGAGAAACACCTCCTTGTTCCAAGCATATATATATGCGTGCATTGCACACAGCTGTATGTATACACCTGTGTACACGTACTCGTGTGCACTTTACGTGGCGCTCGTCTTTTCAGAAACTGGAAACGCATGGTTGCGTAACCGCAGTTAGGGCGACCTAAAGAATCAGGGTATTAAAGTACCATTCACTGACCGGTCGACAACTGGTGACGAAAAATCGAATATTGCGTGGAAATCCCGTCGCGCCCGTCTGCAATTTAAACGGGAAAATGAATAAAATATCAATATCCTATTTTCAACTGAATGTGGAACACGGGATAATGGATTTGCTCTGAAATCCTGTTTTCCGTGTTTCATTATGATGAAATGGCGGAAAATGACTCAAAATCCTATTTTCTCAATATTTCATAAAATAGGAAATGGAAAACAGGATATCGGTTCGATATTCGTTTTTCCATTTTCCATTTGCAACGAGCGACGGGATATTGAAGACCGCCCCCAACGGCCACTTTATTTCGACACATAAATCAGTGGTAGCGGTTCGGTATTATTCAGCGTCTAGAAGAAGAAGACTATACCTTGGCTACGATATGCTACGCACCTCATCAAACTATCCAGCCGGCACAGGGGTCTCTTCCACAGAACTTCAGAGTTCTGTGGTCTCTTCCCACCTCCCTGGGTGTAGCTCTTTGTAGCGACGTGCTCTGCTGCGAAACGACGAGTTTGTAGAGACTTCCGACCGTAATTATGCGATATTTCCATCTACGGAAAACCTTCTTCTTCTCCTACTGAAACTGAGATGAACTAAGAAAATAGTTTCAGATGAAATCCTCGAATTTGAACAACTTCACCAATCACAATGTCGGTGAAAACCGTGAGAAAGGAGTTGTGTTTCCCTTTTCAATGTGCTAGGACCAGGATTGTGATTTTGTTTTTGCTGTTACTCTTTATATGGCTGCTCTTGGTTGCTATAACACACAGAATATATATATATATATATATATATATATATATTTTTTTTTTTTTGAGGGGGGGGGGGGGGCGAACACCATTCACCACAGTGATATATTTCAGTTCGTAGGTACAATTGAATTGAATTTAAGATTATCTTTTTATACATTTTGATTTATGATTGATTGATTTATATTTAGTTTTGTTTCCGATCCAACCTTTTTGTCCCTGGGTTTCAGACTTTATGACGTGTAGGACATACATATAATTGATCCAGTATTTCACTGTTTTTGTTTTTGTTTTTGGTTGTTGTTGTTGTTTTTTTTTGGTAATTCTTCACAAAACCCAATAGTATTTATGAATTTCGGTGCATATTTATTGTTAATTGCACAGTGGTGTATGTATTACCGCATAAGGATTTTCATAGAGAAAACGTTGGGTCATGGAGTCTCAGGTTAACGATACACGAAGCTAAGGTTTTGAAATCATTTTTTATTTGTATTTTTATTGTGTACCTAAGATGGTTTGGGTATGTTGATGATACCTGGTATCGTGAATTTGTCGTCTGACGGTGATTTTTTTTTTTGGGGGGGGGGATGGGGGCAGAGGTTTTGGGTCATCGGATAGGATTTGGGTGCTAAGAATATATTATTAATTAGCAGTGCAGTTATATTTGTTTTTGTGGTTTTTTTCAGAGATGTACTCTGATAACACTTTTTTTTTTTTTGATATACTGGAGTGACCTTTTTTATGGGGGGGGGGGGGGGAGGAGGGACGAATACCATTCCGCACAATGATATTTCTAGTTTTTATGTGCAATAATTCACCTGGTGTACATGCTCAATTTGAAATTATTTGTATTATTATCTACTATTATTATTTTTTATGTGTGTGTCTTCAAGTACTTCCTGACGTGCTTCCTTCAGTTGAGTTTGATTGCTTTTTTCCAACCCGGCAACATAGGGAAGCTCACCATCAGGGAAAACCTGACATCTTGTTTCCTTAAAGTAATTTGTTTGCTTTGTTTATCTGTTATCACTTGTATTGTATTGCAAATGTCGAATAAATAATGATAATAATGATAACAATAATAACTTCGTTTTATGTTCACCTGCATTTTTTCTTATTATGTGCAAACATCTAAGATTAGATTCACAAATTCATACACAAAACATACACCAAATGAAACCCTCTGTTGGTTGTGATTCATCCCTTTTCTCACCATTAAGTTCTTTAGGTGCCCCTTCTTTTCTTGCTTTTTCATGTGATCATTTCATTTCAATTTCATGTGATGGTGCATGTCCAGAAGTAACCACCAGGTGGACCATGAGACTACACTCTATTTTGTTTTATGGACTGTCCACCTGACTGGTCATGACAGAAAATTCAGTGTAACATACCGTTAATAAGGCACCTTTCATAGAACAATATTAAATGATTCAATCAAAGATACATGTCCAACAATGAATTCGAGACAACTCACAAGCGCGCATACATAATCAAAGAAAGACAGTTTTCCTCTTTATTATTTTTTTATTTTATTCATTCGTTTTCTACTCATGGGAAGAAATTGCCCTTTCAGCTAAAGTTAGGGCTGATTTTCAAAGAGAAGCATGAAAAGTAGGGGCAGCTAAAGAAACATGCGGTGAGAAAAGAGGTGAATCATAACCAACAGAGGATTTCACTTGGTGTATACATTGTGTAGAATATGATTATAAATTTGTTAGACTAATCTTAGATGTTTGCATAATAAGAAAAAAAAAACTTAGAACGAAGTATGTAGCGCAATGGTCTGATCATAAATAATAAACAAATTCAAAACAGAGTCTCTATGATTATATAGAATTGCTGAATAGGTTTGGAAATGAGAAGGTCCTACATTTTAATAATTTACCAGTTCCATCCCCCCCCCCCAAGAAAAGCTACGATTGGTACTATTCTCCCTGTTGTCCTGGTACAGTGACAAAGGTTTTCACCGACATTGTGATTGGTGAAGTTGTTGAAATTCGAGGATTTCATCTAGAACTATTTTCTTAGTTCATCTCAGTTTCAGTCGGAGAAGAAAAAGGTTTTCAGTAGATGGAAATATCGCATAATTACGGTCGGAAGTTTCTACAAACTCGTCGTTTCGCAGCAGAGCACGTCGCTACAAAGAGCTACACGCCATGTGCCTGCTGGATAGTTTGATGAGGTGTGTAGCATATCGTAGCCAAGGTATAGTCTTCTTCATCTAGACGCTGAATAATACCGAACCGCTACCACTGATTTATGTGTCGAAATAAAGTGGCCGTTGGGGGCGGTCTTCAATATCCCGTCGCTCGTTGCAAATGGAAAATGGAAAAACGAATATCGAACCGATATCCTGTTTTTCATTTCCTATTTTTTGAAATGTTCAGAAAATAGGATTTTGAGTCATTTTTTGACATTTCATTATAATGAAACGCGAAAAACAGAATTTAAGAGCAAATCCATTATCCTGTGTTCCATTTTCAGTTGAAAATAGGATTTTGATATTTTATTCATTTTTCCGTTGGAATAGGCGACGGGCGACGGGATTTCCACGCAATATTCGATTTTTCGACACCAGTTTTCGACCGGTCACTGAATGGTACTTTAATACCCTGATTTAAAGGGCTTTCAAAACAGCTTTGCGTTTATCAACTTCGAAAGGCTTTTACAAACAGGTTTCTGATAACCTGTTTAGGAAACCTGTTTGGATCGTCACAAATTTTGGGCTTTCGAAAAGGCTTTCCTAAAGGGCTTTCAAAACTGCTTTCCGTTTATCAACTCGTGAAAATTCCTGGAAAGCTGTTTGGATAACCTGTTTCTGCCGAGAAAGGAGAGTTGATAAACGCACCCTTTCGTAAAAGGCTTTCCTAAAGGGCTTTCAAAACAGCTTTGCGTTTATCAACTCGTAAAAATTCCTTGAAAGCTGTTTGGATTACCTGTTTCTGCCGAGAAGAGGAGTTGATAAACGCAGCCATAGACGTTGGCATACAAGTGACATGCCACTAATGTTAGCTGGTGTACCATACCGTCAGAGGGTGTTCTCTGTCGGAAGAAGGAAGGGAAAGGATCTGATTAACTGGTGGCAAAATAATTGGAGTATCAAATAACATACTTATTAATGTAGGATACCAAGCTTGTGTTTTCCATTAAGGAAAAATAAGGATGGCCTCCGGGCCTCAGCCTTATATTGATTGAAATTGAATTGGAAAAGGTATTTTATTGATGAATATCCCTTGCAGCCCGCTGGTTGAATTGCAGACATTTTACAGAAATGAGCACAATAATTATAAAATATGTACAGGAGAGTAAAAATACATAAAATTAAAAAATGATATCAAACATATTCATCTTAACTACAACATAACATTAACATTTACAGCAAAATAAACACAATCATGCATTTACAATTTCTAACTCCACTGTTCTCATTATCATGATCAAAATTACTTAAAAATACCCTTTAAATTGAACTTCTTTCTCATCTATCTCTTCCTCTTCTTCTTCTTCTTCTTCATTTTCTCTCCCTATCCCCTCCTAGAACATTTTGGGAGTACTCTGCCTAATAAAAAAAAAAAAAAAAAACGGGGGGGGGGGGGTGGGTGTAGCTCCAAAAACGCCCCCCAGCCAAGGCAGAAAGCATCTGTTGCTATAGCATCGGGGTCAGGACACCATGACACAAAAGAAGTGAAGCGCTGTTCAGGCGAGACGCGAACAAATCTACATCTGGCAGGAAAAAAACAAATCAGTTGTGAAGAACATGAGCTGGTTGCATCCACTCAGTGAATAGTCATCGGCCACATTATTCTATACACCTGGTATGCATTGGACTGAAAGCCAAACGTTTATTTTACATCACAATTGCCAAACCTCCCGGGCGAGGGGATGCAAATAGGGAATGATTTAATGCGAATGTGAATGAAAGGTTTATGAGAGCGCAAGGACTGAAGGACTCTGTGGCAATAGGTATACTGAAATATGCATCTTTCAAATCAATACAAGCAAAGTACCACATATGTTCGACTAATAGAAGGGCAGATTCAAAATTCTCCATTTTGAAATAATGGCAATGAAACAAATCCATTCAACCTCTTAAGATTAATGAGAGTATATAAAATAACCGTCTTTTTTCGGTGTAGTAAAAATGGTTGAAATAAATTCTCCCTTTTCGTGTAGGCAGGGCTTAATGGCTCTTTTTGGAGAAGTTTCTCAATTTCCAAATCAAGTTAATCTCCGAAAGAGAAAACTTAATTTCCTCTGTATTCGATGTTGAATACTGTCTAACAATATCAGGTGTTACAGTAATACTTCTCCAGTATTGGGCAAAAATAGCCAATCTACCTCCCTCGCTCGGAGGGCAAACACGGAGACTAAAGCCGAAGTACACGGGCTAACTCCTATTTGATTGTCTTCTTTGAGCTTGTTGGTTGGCGTCCCTGTTGACCCGGCGCCCGGACGCGGTTGTTGTGATTGAGTAATGCCACGGGTCCAGAGAGTTTGAGGTACCGTACTCTGCCAACTTTCGCTGGTAGTAGTACATAGTAAGGGCCGTAGCGCGGCCCGGATTCCTAGGAGGAAAGCTGTTCCTAAAAAAACAGCTTCGGTGAGCCACGTCTTGGGGGCGGGGGAGGTTGCAGGCGCCAAGACTCAAACGATGCGTCTGTGGGTAAGGCCGGGTGAAGGTTGTCCCCGAAGAGTGGAGCCGACGGTTTCGCATCGGAATCCTATGAACATAAGGGCTTGTAAGCCTGGCTGAATTCCGAGCGGATCAGCTCCCTTAGCTTGGCGTTCAGTTCAACGTTCACGGCTCCCAAGAAGGCAACAGCATCCAAAATGAGTTTTGAGGTACACGAAACATCAGGCGTGGCAGATGACAGGATCTCGTCTGCCGTCCGCTCGAGCAGGGTGGCTGCCGTTAGGAACAATTGCTGAACCTTCTGCAGTTTGGATTCCAAAACCCTGGACTTGGTCTTCAAAATAGGATAAATTTCCGGATTGACACGGTATTGTGAGATAGCCTGACAGTTGACTGGCCTAGAATACGGAGTTTGTCTGTCAATGTCTCGCCTTTCAGTTTGACGTGTAGAAGCTTGTTGAAAACGGAGGCAAGCTTTTCTCCGACGGGTTCGCCATCCCGCTCCGTTTGGTGGGTGACCAAAGCGGGGAACTCGCCGAGAACGCTGCAACATATCGGGCTCCGCTTGTCGTACCAGATCGGCAATATCACTGTCAATATCCATCGCTTCCCCACCAACGGGCTGGAGTCTGCGGATAGTGGCAGAGACGGGTTGGGGCGAGGTGGGCCTCCATGGGTGTAACAACCGTAGACTGCAGGATGGACGCTACACTGGCCAGCTCCGACGAATAAGTGGCATTAGAGTTGGGGTGAACCCAAAGCCGCGGGAGCCGTGTTCATCGTTGACGGGCTTTGCTGGGTAGGCTGGCCGGGGGGGGGGGGGGGGGGATTGCGCCAGCTTAAAGCACATGCTGATGTGAGTGTGAGCAGGGATCACGCTTGCAGACACGGCTGGGGTAGTGTCAGTCGGCGGCTCTGGGGAAGAGACGTCCGCAGCTTCCACAGTAGTACAGGGTGTAGCCGTTGATTAATTTTCTTCTAGCCCCAACGACTCGGATTTCACGACTGGGTGTAGTCCAGGATGAGTGAGCATCCTAATTTCAGTACTAACAAATAACTAAATGATTGGCTACAAGAGACTTGGATCACATAAATATAGCAGATGAGAATGAAATAGAAAATGCTTGTGAAAGGGGATCAATAATCTTCAAATCAGCTTAAACATTTTCGAGACAGATGTTTAGACATCTTTCTCAATCTCAATCATTATCGACTGACGAAGTGAGGCAACAATACCAAGCTTCCGATCTCCAATAATTTTTCGGCGTTCACTCCATATCCCACAAAGCCGACAGCGGATATTCGCCCAGTCCATCTAAATATGTTGGCATCTGTATAGGTATAGCTGCATGTATTCTTGGATTTTCCTAATGCCCCCCCCCCCAAAAAAAAGAAGTATCCCACTCCTTACCAGTCTATCACAATTGGGCCCAATCTCATTGCCTGGCATGCTCTATCTATATAATTATTGCTGAACCATCGACTGAGTTTGGTTGCGAGTGTGTCCTTGAGTGCGCTTCACATGTTTCTGCAGGTCTTCTCTAGGTAAACTTCAGAATACGATTAACAGGGGACTTTCACCATTACAAGCCAACAGGTCAGTTTGTAGATATGTTCTCTGGAGGGCGAATTATTTGGAAGCTAAGGGCAGGTCCAAGAAGAGTAACTGTCTAATAGCCATGACACAGTGACTTACAGACAGAAATTGCCAGTGATCATACTTGCGATGGGGATATTAGCGGCTGACTTCAGTCCGCCAATTCACACCAGAGCAAGATGTCTGAAGTTTAAGTCTTTAGCCGTACTTTAAGGTAAGAGTGTTCAAGCTGTAATTGTAATGGAAACTTCTTCATGATAATTTTCCAAAGTTCAGGAGCTATTTTCTCAAAGGCATGTTGTAAGAGAATAAAAAACGATATACATGAACTTTTTTTAATCAGTGACATGAAGACAATTGAGATCTTCGCTTATTAATGCAAATCAAAATCTGTCATGTTGAATGATTGCATGATATCGTTACTCATCTCATTTCGCTTTTCTAAAATGGGCTCAAGAATGCAGCAAATCAGAAACACTGAAATGAGTCACGGGTGCCCTCTGCTTATTTTTCTCATTAACGTGCACGGATGTACAAAAAATGTGCAAAGAAAAAGCACAACAGCACGGCGTGCTTTCACAATGGGCGCGGGCCAGGAAAAAACAGTGTGTGTGTGTGTGTCTGTGTGTGTGTGCGCGCCCAATGTGAAAGCTGTATTTTTTTGTTGGCATGGATCAACGAGGGTGCTGGGCTGGACGGTCATGAATACGCATTAGTACTGACGTCAGTCATAGACGTGTATCGCACTTTGATGTCTTAAAAGACTTCAATTTACTGACGAAATAAACCTCAATCCCATTTATAAAAAAACACAAAAAACATGGTGAAAATGATTTCAAGACTCTGACCACGTTTTGAACCCGTTTCGAACCCGCACAGCCCTTCGTGTCGAGTCTGTGACTCTGCGCCCAACCCACTGAGCTATGCGAGATTCGCTGCCGTGCATTGGTTGTTTGGATTCTTATAATGTTTTGTGTATCCCACGCTGAACTAATGCATTCGTGTTTTGGTGCGAGTGTTGTATGCAATGCATGCAATCGACGGATTCGAGACGTCATCGTGTAATGTTTATTCATGACCATCAACGAGCTTACACAATTCACAGTATGGAACGCTCGTCGCACCCAAATTATTGTCTCATAATCCGGCGAAATTTGAAAATAACCGCATTTACAGAAATTGGCGTAGAATAAAAAGTACTGAACCAAACTTAATGCTTTTGGTATCATTGTCTTCTGCGGAAGATGCTCTTTCTAATGATGTTAAAAAATATATAACTCTTAGAACGCAAGGTACTGAAAATCCACCATTCCGCTTTTTTGGGGGGACACCCGGTATATCTATTGTTGTGTGAAAATTAGTTGCTTCAGAATGGTCTCATATTCAAGTACTGTGCGATCGTTAACGGGCCGTAACGATCGCCCCGTCACTGCACAGGCATGCTAACCTGGAAACATTAAACTGCACATTACTTGAATATGAGACCATTCTGAAGCAAATAATTTTCTCATAACAATAGATATATAATGTACTCTTAAAGGCATAATTTACCATTTGCAGATGAAACAAAAACCACCATTAGTGCTTTGAAATAGTGCTAAAATGTGAGCTAGGGAGAAAAACAACCACTGTAAAAATGTGAATCCATATAATTGCTGTTAAGTATTGTTAGATACACAAAATGTGAACAATAATCATAATAAGAATGCTTCCAGACTGAACCGTCTACAGTTATGGTTTATTGAGGAAAATACTGATATCTCCTCATATTTTTGCTTTATTGCGAAAATTTTATATGGAAGGATGTTTTGTGATACAACAGACCTACATGTATGCATCAAATGTGATATCTTGAACATTTTTAAAATCACTGCTCCCAAAGGTAAACTGGACCTTTAAATGAATCCCAAAAGGATTGGAACAATCATCCCTCAGCATTTCCACTGATTCCCATTGATCAGTTACCACGCCATCCCCTTTAAAACGTACAATATATTACAACTAAAAAAGTGCATATAGGTGATCCCTCGCATTTATCCCCAAATTGAATTATCCTTCGGGTTTATGCCAGGTTCAAGTGTGTATGTGTACGTGTGTTTCACACACAAACACACTGCTATAGCTTCTGACCATTCGAACATTGAGAATTTAGGGTTTCTGGGACAAACACTGAACTAGGGCTTTCTCTAGCTCAGTCGGTAGAGCACCGGGCTAGTAATCCGGAGGTCTCGGGTTCGAATCCCGATGGAATCCCATTTTCTTTGCTCAATTTTCCACTAACAATATACTATTGTTACAAACGCGTTATAGCGCGATCTCAATCACTTATTTGTGGGATTCACACGTAGGCGAATTGGCGGGATACAAATCTAAAGATCAGAGCATAACAATTGAAATCTTGAAATTTTTGCCCGTGATTTAATTTCGTGAAGTTATTGTCGTGCAACGAAGGCCCTATACATGCATTCGACTCGGCTGCGCCTCATTATGCACTATTAATGCCCTCAAGTGCGCGCTGCATGTCAACCATGAACGCACTCTCACCTGTACATTACCGAAAAAGCATTCCTGGGCCTTGTTTTATGAAAAGTTGAAATTGATTATAAAGTTGATTTCTAGCATAAGTCTATGGCATCCTGTGTGTTATGGACATTCAAAATCTATTATTGATAAAACAGGGCCCAGTGCACTCACTGACGTCACAATGCATGCTTTAGCAGTGCGCACTCAAACAAGGGCGATCACGTTCTCATTCACATACAGTGTATTTCTGTAAGTTGGTGTTAGAAGTGTTTGGAACGAACATCGATCTTTGGACAGCTTGGCTTTTGAGCAAGTTGTACATGTAACTGACTGGTATTAACCCATTAGCGTAGATCTACATAAAAAAAAAAAATTCCTCTCATTTTATTCAAAAAATAAATCAAGGTTTGATTTCATGACGCAAGTGATATAATGCAGCTCACTCTCGGGTATTCACTATGTCGTGCAACATGCACTTGGCTCGTGCACGTTTCATAATTGTCAGATCTTTCTAGTACTAGTATTCTACATCTCCACTGGCGCACTTTCACTTGTGCATTATTTGTATATTAAAGATGGGCCTGAAGCAGACTATTTAACTTAGCATATTTTGATGTGAATATTATTTCATTGTATTCATTTTTTGTGGGTTGTCACATAGTCTGCTCTCTTACATGTCATTTTTTCTTCTCTTTTCACTGATCAGACCTGGATTGACGAAGAAAGTTGGATAGAGCCTCTATTCATTGCAGCCTTACTGGCATCTCTTTCCAGCGTCCTGGCGATTGCCTTTCAACGATGTATCGTCGTTCGACTGGATCCATTCGGCCATCGAGGTATCGCCATGCTGCCTCGCATCCTTGCTGTCGCCTGCTTAATCGTCTGGGCGTTATTTACAACAGTGTACCTGTTAGCATCGATGACGATTGAGCACAATTTTATCAGCCTCTCCATGTCGTCTGTCTTACTCATGGCCTGCCTCGTATTAACTTCAATCTGCTACGTGCTGATTTACCGCTCGATCACGCTCACTCCGATCGATCATGGTGGGCACACTGATTCGCACCTCGTGAGACGCGTGCAGAAACAGAAAAGGAAACTAGTTACGTTCGCATTGATCGTTGGTATCTCTTTTGTCTGCTGGTTCCCAATGAGCGTCATTATCTTGCTCGAATATCATGTCCAATCGTTGCATAAAGTGCGCTGGTTTTCTTATTTATCTAATTTGGCTTGCTGTCTAGTGGCCCTCAGCGGGGTTATAGATCCCATGATTTATTGGATTCGACTTCGAAAGTTCAGAGGGGTGCTGCTAAGCTGTTGCAAAAGATCGTCATCGACTGACCAAACCCTCGGAATGACCGATACCGGTGTTAATATCGTCAATGGGATCAGCCAACGTTCTGCCATTAGTAACAAAGAGTTAATGTCGATGCAAGTGAGTGATGTTGCAACCGTCAATAACATTTAGAAAGGCCACAAATATTCATGCAAGAACAATTCCTTTTCCATTCTTTTTTGAATGATGAGGCCATCGCAAGTGCAAACTGTGAATACGTTTGGATAAAGCCTCACCTTCCTAATTGAAGGAAAACGTGATGTTTATCTTTGTCTTGAGCAACAGAAACTCGAACGCAGAACTCTATACAAAACAATAGGCGTGAACAAAACTTCTTCGGTATGTTTTGAGTGCTTGAAAGGTGGAAAATCTTCCCCTCCGAGAAGGCAATAATGTCTTCACGTGATTACACAAGGACTTAGCTATATATCAGATCTACAAAGGTACTTAATCACTCACACGATGGAAGACGCTTAAATGGATCGTATAGTTTTGGTTGAGACTTAACGTCAGGTTTATAACATTTTGGTGAGATAATGAGAAACCTCTTTGATATGTGAAAGAGCATTTAATTCCAAGAAGTATTCAACGTTTATTTGATGAAAATTGGTCTTGAAATGGCAGAGATATCCACAAAAAAAAAGCGATCTTAATAAAATTGACAGGCCACGACATTTATTAGGATCCCTTTGTTTTATCTTGTTTTAGGATATCTCAGTGATTTCAAAACCGATTTTCATCAAATAAACTTTGGATTCCCCTTAGAATTGTATACTCTTTAAAATTTCGTAGAGCGTTTTCAAAATATCTTGCAAAACGTTACAGGCTGAATTCTCACCTAAACCAGGATTGTACAGTCCCTTAAAACGCGAGCACCCCAGCACAGATGACACTCAGCACCCAAAACGTACTGATTAAAGGACATACCAGGAGAGTTGTGTGAGGCATGGTTACATATAAGGGCGTGATAACTTTTGAATTAATAGCGCCATACTTTATGTCCCCTTTTAAGATATGTCAATGCAGTGCAAATTAATGGGCAAAAGAAAATGTTCATTTCAACTTAGTTCGTTAGGATGGACGTTGACATATTCCGAAAGTTAGTGAGTTGTAGATGTCACTTAATGTGTTTTCAAGGTTGACAAAATGATTTAGTGCTGGATGGATTGATTTGAAACTCAGTCTTAAATTTACTGAGATATATTGATGAAAATAAGGAAAGCCAGTATACTAATTCCGTTCAAATTCCCACACGGAGTGAAGAAGGAAAAACAAGTTTTATGGTTTTCTAACGATTCCGTACTGTTAACATGCTGTTTTTGTAATGAACAAAAACAAATCACCCGGTTCTAACGGTGTGCCTATAAAAATTTACCAAACCTTTTGGAATGAAATGCAATATATTTTGTTGAATTTTCGTAGTGGATGTTTTACAAAGAAAGAAATGTCAGGAAATCAAACAAATGGCATTGTAACGATGATTTGATAAAAATGGAGATCAGCGATATTAACAAAATTGGAGACTAGTTATACTTTTGAATTCCAACTGTAAGATAAAAGCCTCATCTCTAGCCATACGTCTGCAATCAGTGATGGGTTGAAATTCTGAACGAAGACCAATCTGGTTACATAGAAATCGTTTATCTGCTTTCAGCATGCGTATGACGATTGACGTCATTGAACGACAAAAGAACGATAGATTGTGCAGTAATGATGGCAGATTTTTCTAAGCGTTTTATGTCATTGATTTCGATTTTCTCTTGTTATGTTTAGGAAAAAAAACACGAATTTTGGTAATTTTTTTTTTTCAGCAGCTGCAGCTCAGTGTTAGTCAATGACTTGATATCTGAGTTTTGTTTGTTTGGTTGTTTTGTGTACAAAGGGGAATTGGACAAGGATTCCCATTTTCAGCTGTATTTTTTTGTTTGTTATGACTATCCGAATGAGACACAATACGTATGTATAAATGGTATCTCTGTTTGAAAACAGAGGAAAATTTTGAAGTAAAACTTTTATATATGCAGATGACACATTGTTCTATGTGTCGAATAAACAATCGTTAGAAATTTGAAGAGCTGAAATTATTTGGAAACGTAGCAGGATCAAAACTGAGCAAGAGAGGGAGAAAAAAAAAGTCAGTTATGTGGGTGGGAGTTGCCAACTCTAGATGGTTACTCAGTGATCTTGGTATTAGTTTGGACAGACACACCTACAAAGTATGTAGAGTTTAAATTTCACCTGATATGGATAGAGTACGAATTTTGGATTGGTAAAACTTTTCTTTTTTTTTGGCAGAACGATTATTTTAAAAATGTTAGTTTTATCAAGTAAGATATTTCATATACTTATGATTGACACAATTTCTCCAAAAAAAATATTGCAAATATTCTACTGTTTGTAATGTGCTTTTAATCGGCAAACAAAAACTGAAAAAAAATTTAAATGAAATATTGTGGCCAAATACTTCAAAAAAGGAGATGTGAATGTAATTGGCCTTCATATCGACAAACTCAGCTTCTGACTGTGATGGCTTGGACGCACTCTAGATGCAACAAAAAGAATGTGGAGTAAAATATGCTTTCGTTGGTATCACTTTTTTGGTTGATTAGAATTATTGTTAGATCCAAATTTTAATTGTCGGAAGATGAAATTGATAAGTAAGAATCAACTCCCAGTGTTTTACATCGAAATACATTGTATTATAGGCCTGGTTAAAGATAAATAATAATACTTGTTTGAAATATCAACTGGTGGTACATGGAGTGTTAGGAATATAACTTCTGACAAAAAACACCCCATTCTATGATAGGTGGTATCAAAGTGGATTTTTTTTTGAAAGATATTTTCAAGGATGGTAATTTCATTACCGCAAAAGAAATTTTCGCTCAACTTGAAAGATGGAAATGTAAGCAAATATATTTATTTTTATTATATTTTACTACGTCAGCCTATTCCAATATCATGGATGCGCAATTATACGGTATCCTGTAGTAAGTTTAGGAATATATTCTGAGAAATTCCTAAGATAGGAATAGGAATAATAAATCAGAAAACATTTATTCATGATGTCCCAACTAAACAATTCTATAGACTTTTATGTTCACAAGGTCCCGATAATAACAGATGCATATATTGGGAAATATTAATCGATTCAACATTTGAGCAGCCGAATATATTGGTCAGAAACCTATGTTATGGAACTAAATAAAAACAAACAAAAGGAAACAAAAGGAAAAAATGTATCATTTATTACCTGTGAAAACAAATTCTTGCAGATGGCATATCAAAACAGATGGACAATTTCAAGATTGCAGTGCAAATGAAAAGTAATTTACATGTGTTTATTGAGTGTTGTTTTTATGTATTTGACAGTTAAAAAACTATTTGCTGAAACCTCATGAGGAGATTGAATTAGATTTTTTATTAAAATTTGCCTTCTATTGTTTTAAGAAATGTGTAAAAAAGGTTATTGTGAAACTAATTTGCAATATTTGTTTGAAAGAGAAATTTGTACAAGAATTGAAGATTTAAATAGCAAGAAAAGATATCATAACTTACTAAAACATTAATGATGTATCTTTTGTAAATAGTTTGTGATTTATAATGTCCGGAAATGGTTTGAAAGTATTTCCTTTATCCCACGTTTTTGTAACGTGACTTAGAACGCTGGATTATGGAGACAGTAAAGACCCTATTCTGTGCGTGCGTCAATGGTAATATACAGTGCAAATCTGCAGTAAGAAATGCACGTGTTAAATCTGTTGTAGCTCGTTAGGATGGACAATGACATCCAAATTTTGTTACAAATACTGAAAGCTAATGAGTGTTGGATGTCAGTTAATGGGTCTTCGAGGCTGGCAACATGATTCAGAGTTATCAAATTCCTGCATGAAATTAAAAATTGAAATTCTATAATTTGCCGTCAGATTTCATATTCATTCAAGCATATCTCGCTTATCCTTCACCAATTTGTTTTCAGGATTTTAGTGTGTTGTAGCTTATGAAATTTTCTGTCCGACTAATGCTTAACGTTTTTCGATTTGATGACGTCATCATCGTGAGAAAAACTATCGATTAAAGTTACCGTGTAGAATTTGACCATTGTACGTGTTATGTTCATGGCAGTTCATTATCTTTGACTGGATTTCTCCCAGATTGTAATATGTTATTGCTGATGCTTTGAGCTATTGTCATGCGGTTATTGATTGTAGAAAAAAAAAAGATTTGTAAATACTAATATACATATATGTACATATATTGTTTGTTTAGACTGATATCATGTAGAGTCCATGTACAGTCTGTAAAATGTTAACATTTCATTAACTGTTGTAATTTGTTTATGTTTTCTTGTAAATTGAATGCATTTCATACAGCGTTTGGGCTGCTAATTTCAGTCAATAAATCACATAAATTCCATTCAATGCAACGTTGCAATCATGTCTATTATGTCGATGAAATTCAAAATCAGCCTTTAGTTTACGGTGATTTTGTGCAATACACTTCTTGTTTTGGCAAAGTCTGTGACAGCTTTTTGCACACAAGATGTCAAGTTTGAATCCCTGTTCTCGGATGAACATCTCAAAAAATTGCATTTCCAATCGCCCCCAATCACGAATGAAACGGATCACCTCATTTTTCAGTACTGACAAATTTTAGGTCTAGTTAGGTAATCCGCGACTGAGCACAGATCACCTTCTTAATTCTTATTTCTTTCTCCTCGAACAATACGTCATCTAATGTATTATTTCCTATAAAGGACGATCAATCTAATTTATCAATGTGAACAGTCGTCTGTGACGTCAATGTGGCGTCATTTTCTAAAATCATGACGTTCTCAATCATATCTCCTTAACGGAACAGAAATTTTCAATGAAATTTATACGTGTCATATTGTTCGAGTTGAGGTCTATCCATTCATGTCATTGTATCTCCGAATGGTAAACGCGCGGATACGTGCGCGTTGAAACTTCAACTTGCTCCCATTGAGCTCAATTTTGTTTGTTTGTTGTGCTTTTTTCGATGTTTCAGGTCATTTGGAGGATTTGATTAAAAAAGAAATGACTGACGCGCGAGCATAAACGCACGCTCAAGTTGAACAATATGTTTTTTTTTTTTTTTTCATGGATCGGATGTCTAAGACAGCCAGGAATTACTTTATAAAGTTTCAAGTCAATCTGACTCAATATGACGTCATGCGGAAGAAGAAGAAGAAGAAGAAGAAGAAGAAGAAGAAGAAGGTCTTATTTATCCAGTGTAGCCTCTTCAGTGTTGCCACTGCTCTACCAGAAGGCTCTATTACCCTAGCGTTACCAGGTACCCATTTCTACACCTGGGTCGAGAGGGACATATTGGGTAAAAGCATCTTGTCCAAGGACGTAAGCACTGGGCGGCAATCAAACACGGGTCCTCCTACTGGGAGTCGGGAGTCGTATCCACTATGCCACAGCGCTACCCATCGAAGTCAAAGAATGTGGACCCGTCAAAATGAGGATTCCGCCCGTGCATCAAAGGCGTTATACAGTGCAAATATGCCAGCGATCGAACCGATAATCTTAAATCCGTTCTAGCTCGTTAGGATGGATGTTGACTCCTCCTCCCCCTTTTCTCTACCATGGGCGTAAATCCCGGGGGGGGGGGATGGGGGGGGGATATATCCCCCCTGAAATGGAGGAGGGGGGATGGCCTGTACAATCATCCCCCCCTGAATTTTGAAAAAAAAAATGGAGGAAGCAGAAATGTGATTGTATCAATTTTGGCATATTGCGTGACGTTTGTACACCGGCCTTCAGACAGGTAACAGAGCTGAACAGTATTCTATCTTGTAGGAAAATGTATACATAATTTTCTCAAGCGCTCGCTCGCTTCGCTCGCTCGCGAAGAAAGTAACATCGACATAACCGTCGGCCTTTTGCCAAAAGGGCCTTAACACCATAGACTTTGTACACTATTATTGCCCTTTTGGCATGAGGCCGACGATACTGTACAATGTAAGGTATGGCTCAGACGTTGACAACGTCACATAGTATAGGCCTACATGTAAACATGCTATGACGCGAGTAACTTGGGACCATCTGCAAAATATTTACGAAAACAAACAAACAAACAAACAATAAACAAAAAAACTATATCGCCATAATTGAACCCCCTCCATTTCCTGAATCATTCCTGAGAAACGACAGTGACTGGTGACTCAGTCAGGATACATCTATGGGCATACCCAGGGAAGATCAGGGGCGTCGAATCTATCTCGGGGGGGGGGGGGGGCAAAGGGGCATCTGCCCGCCCCTACGGAAGTGTTTAGGCAGACAAATCATTTATCCCCCAAGCAATTCCCGAGATGAGGACAAAGCTCGAACCTTCTTAATGGAAAATTGTCCAAATATCGCCAGAACTATGCACCAGATAGTTGTATTGCAATCTTAAACATGCAAAAGCTCCGCTATACAGGATCCCTTTCGATAAACTTTGTATACTTTTGAGATTGACGTATATTTCCCTAATTTATCAAAGAGTGTGCAGCAGATCTTTCACTTAACAAAAGCACCCTCATATGCAGAGGCGTCGATGGGGGGAGGGGGGAATGGTTCCCCTATAAAAGTGGGACAAACAAAAGCGAAAAATATAGCCACAAACGGCAGTTTTTGGAGTGTAAAATGTCAAAATTTTAAAGCTCGCTCGCTCCGCTCGCTCGCATCAGGGAGGTGAGAGGACCTCCCTGCTCGCATTTAATCGCTATGCCATTCTCCTGATGTTGCTGCCAGTGACTGACAGCAGTTGCGCCCGGTGCGCCCCCTTAATTTCCAAAGCGAAATATATAGCTACAAACGACAGTTTTTGGACTGTAAAATGTCCAAATTTTGAAGCTCGCTCGCTTTGCTCGCTCGCATTTAATCATTATACCATTCTCCTGATGTTGCAGCCAGTAATTGCCAGCAGTTTTCGCCCGATGCGCCCCCTTAATTTCCCAAGCGAAAAAATATAGCTACAAACGGCAGTTTTTGGACTGTAAAATGTCAAAATTTTGAAGCTCGCTCGCTTCGCTCGCTCGCATTTAATCATGCCATTCTCCTGATGTTGCTGCTAGTAATTGCCAGTAGATTTCGCCCGGTGCGCCTCCTTAATTTCCAAAGCGAAAAAATACAGCCACAAACGACAGTTTTGGGGACTGTAAAATGTCAAAATTTTCAAGCTCACTCGCATTTAATCATTATGCCATTCTCCTGATTTTGCTGCCAGTAACTGCCAGCAGTTTTCACCTGGTGCGCCCCCCTTGATTTCCAAAGCGAATTAATACAGCCACAAAGGACAGTTTTTGGGACTGTAAAATATCAAAATTTTCAAGCTCGCTCGCATTTAATCGTTATGCCATTCTCCTGATGTTGCTGCCAATAATTGCCGGCAGTTGGCCCGGCGTGCCCCCCCCCCCCCCTCCTTAATTTCCAAAGCGATAAAATACAGCCACAAACGGCACTTTGGGGACTGTAAAATGTCAAAATTTTCAAGCTCGCTCGCTTCGCTTGTTCGCATTCATTCGTTATGCCATTCTCCTGATGTTGCATGCTGCCAGTAATTGCCAGAACTTGTGCCCGGTGCGCCCCCCCCCCTTAATTTCCAAAGCGAAAAATATAGCTACAAACGACAAAACAAAATTTTCAAGCTCACTCGCTTCGCTCGCTCGCATTTAATCGTTATGCCATAGTAGCTCCATGGTTATGCCATTCCCCTGATGTTGCTGCCAGTAATTGCCGGCAGTTGGCCCGGTGTGCCACCTTCCCTTAATTTTCAAAGCGAAAAAATACAGCCACAAACGGCACTTTGGGGACTGCAAAATGTCACAATTTTCAAACTCGCTCGCTTCGCTTGCTCGCATTCAATCCTTATGCCATTCTCCTGATGTTGCATGCTGCCAGTGATTGCCAGCAGTTGTGCCCGGTGCGACCCCCTTAATTTCCAAAGCGAAGAATATAGCTACAAACGACAGTTTTGGGACTGTAAAAAGTCAACATTTTCAAGCTCACTCGCTTCACTCGCTCGCATTTAATCGTTATGCCATTCCCCTGATGTTGCTGCCAGTAACTGCCAGCAGTTGCGCCCGGTGCGCCCCCCTTAATTTCCAAAGCGAAAAAATACAGCCAAAAACGGCAGTTTTTGGACTGTAAAATGTCAAGATTTTCAAGCTCGCTTGCTTCACTCGCTCGCATACAGCCATTCTCCTGATGTTGCTGCCAGTAATTGCCAGCAGTTGCACCCGGTGCGCCCCCCCTTAATTTCCAAAGCAAAAAAATACAGCCACAAACGGCAGTTTTTGGACTGTAAAATGCCAAAATTTTCAAATTCGCTCGCATTTAATCGCTACACCATTCTCCTGATGTTGCTGCCAATGATTGACAGCAGTTGCGCCCGGTGCGGCGCCCGGTGCGGCACCCCTTAATTCCCAAAACGAAGAAGTATATCTACAAACGGCAGTTTTTAGACTGTAAAAGTATTATGTCAAAATTTTCAAGCTCGCTCGCTCCGCTCGCTCGCATGTAATCGCTATGCCATTCTCCTGATGTTGCTGCCAGTGATTGACAGCAGTTGCGCCGGTGTGCCCCCCCCCTTAGTTTCCAAAGAGAAGAATATAGCTACAAACGGCAGTTTTGGACAGTAAAAATTAAATGTCAAAATTTTCAATGTAAAAAGATTTCACCGTGGGAGGGGGAAACCCCCCTACCATACACTCCCCCCCCCCTTGCTTGCTTCGCTCCCTCACGATCTCATAACCGCTCCCCCTAAGATCAAATCCTGTCTACGCCGGTGATAGGCCCCACTATTTAGTAGGCCTTCGCAGTGAAGTCGCACAGGCGGAGCAAGAGCTGAAATACCACGATTTAGTCATTCAATAATATATTGTGAATATTTCATTTTCTATTGGGTTTTTTAAAGAAAAAAAAACACAAAAATTTCACCAAACGTGTGCACCAGATCGCTGAATTTCAGGTCTTAAAATGCAAAATCTTCCTCGTGTGGGAGAGCGATACACCACCCCCCCCCCATACACACCCTCCCCCCGTTCGGTCGCTCCGCTCCCTCTCACAGATATTTCAAAAACAAACTGATTTTCCGCCGCAAGTCATCAAAAGCAACAACAAGAACAAAAAGTCTTCATATTTTTGCTGCCATTCTCCTCCCACTTCATATTTCTGCAAAAGAGTGGGACATCCGATCCCTGTAAAGTGTGTGTGTGTGTGTGGGGGGGGGCACAAAGCTTCCCCCCCCCCCCCCCCCCCAAGGCTGCGCCGGTCCGGTTATGGGCTTGTGATCGTGGTGATGGTGACCATCCCCCCCACTCCTCAGTACGGATTTACGCCGTTGTTCTCTACATAAGAAATATTCTGAAAACCGATGAGTTGTAGATATCACATAGCCATTCTATTTTCATCATGGTCATTATCACTACTGTAATTATTGTTACCGTTTTTATTCCTCAAATCAATAGTAATGACATCATCATTTCCACTATGTCTACTGTTTCAACGGCATCCAGATACATTCAAAATGAAAGTCATGCTACTTTTAAGCCATTGTCATGGGAGAAAAATATACTTCTGAATCTGTTTAGTTTCTGGTTTTCTTCTTCAAAAAGAGAGACAATAAGAAAATGAACACAATGCAACCAAAAATACTTTGATTCAACAAAGTTTGGGTATTAAAAAACAAAATCAAAAGTAGATAGTCATGCAGAAAACTAACTACGATTATCGTCTTGCATACAAACATCCAATCAGCTATACCTTTTGTAGTCTGGAAGAGACTTACGACGAAAGGATTGAAATCGCAGCAATGATAGATGCGAAATTAATATATACTGTTTCCTGGTAAGTCAGAAGTATGCATTTCTTTTTTTGGGGGGGGGGGGGGTTAAGCTGAACTAATCGAAATACGTAAAATAATTTATGCCTTAAACATGTGGGACGACGATCAGTTTAATCGACATGATCGCGTTCATAAACGGAATTAGTCTCTTTTTACAGCCGCCATGCCCGTGCATTACAAAATAGTGAGTGTTCGCTATAGATAGGTTTTATCAAAATAACTGAAATGTGGAAAAGGAGAATAAAATGGGTTCGGTGATGGCTTATAACTACAAAGATGTATGAACTTTAAGACAATCTGTGAACTATAAGAAAACGAGTATTCCGTAAAGTGCCTCGTCCATCTGTTGGAGGGCCGTATATGTTTCGTGGCAACTGACCCATTATTTTTTCTTCATATAAACGGACATCTTTACGGGAATTCAACGCCTGCTTTACCGTCGCTCTCTCCTTCTTGCCGTTGCACACAATTTGAGATTCTGCTAGATAATATATTGTACAACAAGGGCCCGGGATGTGAGCCTACAACAAATATCTCCAGAGGTAAATATTTTCATCCTGCGGGAAGGTGAATTAGCCACAATTAAAATAGATGGCAAGGGGTAGGGAAATATAACAATGTTTTCATTTTATGTCATCAACGCGAGGAAATTGTAAGCAGTACGTGAGATCATAGGCAGCACAATGTACAAGGTGCTTCACAACGCGACATGGCGAGAGAAGAAAGATATCGCGGGAGGAGAGGTCAGGAAGGGGGGGGGGGGGATCGAGGGGGTGCCATTGCAAGCTTGATTCATGTATTGTATCAGAAAGTCTGCAGATGCAGGTTATGAATGTGTCAACGGTTTACACACTTGATAGACTCGGTTGGGTTCACATTGTGGTCATGTTTCTGGAGTCCGTGATAATCTTTTAAAGAAACTTCTTTTCATTTTCACCCAATCCCGATATTAACTGCCACTTCCTGATCTTCCGGATAACTTAAAGCGCATTTGACTGCAATTCTAAGTTGAAGAGATATTTCACGCATTTCGTGGTAAATGTTGTATCGCGCAAGTACAATTCCATAAAATTGTTAAAACAGTTTGAAACAACAACAGCAACACACTGACGATGAACTTGTCAAGGAGCAATGCACTCTCTGGCCCTTCCTGTCCTGAAACAAGTTTATTTTTCCAACACCAATATTATTGATAAATGGGCTGTGAAACCCAGATGGAAAGAACACAGTGTCTCACAATGTCTTCACAATGTGTTTGCGCTGAGGTATATAGTGGATAAGACTCCGACTCCCGATAGGAGGACCCGAGTTCGAATCCTGCCCAGCGCTTACGTCCTTGGACAAGATGCTTTTACCCACCATGTCCCTCTCGACCCAGGTGTATAAATGGGTACCTGGCAACTATTTATTATTTATTTACTATTTGTATTACTATTATTATTATTATGATTGTTGTTGTTGTTATCATTACTATTAATATCATTATTGTTTATAATCACGCCTAACTTCAAATGAGAGCAATTCATCTCTACTTTATCTATAATGCCTCCAGTGCATTGGTTCAATATTGTACACCTACTGTACTGCCATGGAATTAACTGTGCAGCTTATTTAATATTGATTTAATTTATCAGAAAAGACCTTTAATAAATCTTAAGATGAAAATTATAAAGCATCTTGATTTATAAATAATAAGTAGGAATAATATGATTGTTTGAAATGTCCAAAAGTACAAATTAATATATATTAAAAAGAATTAATGTAAATACTGAAAGGTTTTACCGTCGTCAGCGATTTCGGAGTAGTCTATGCTTTCTAAATCTTATAGGTTCGTGTTGGCATTATTCATTTTCTGATTTGCTATACATCGGGATAAAGTACATGTCAACATTCATATATCGATCCCCCCCCAAGAAAAAAAAAATAAATAAAAACACTATCAAACTGCGAAACAGAAGGAGTTTTCTACTTTTATTGAAAAATATATATATATAAAAAAAAAACTACGTCGGGCCCAGGAATATAGATTGTACTTCTTTCATGGTTACGTGATGTGTTTTGACTGACATCGGTGCTCAGCCAATGGAACATTGAAATTTGACATCAAGCAACTCTCTTTCGACGCCCTTATTCCGAGGTTTCTTTTTAGAGGTACTTTTAGTCAACTATATACTACACTGGCCAGCAGCTGCTCAGAATTGCGCCATCTATTCACGGTTAATCAAAGAATAACATGGTTAAAAATGCGTCGCAAGCTATATGAACTATTCCTGACATAATCTGCCCGATGACTAAGCCGATATAGCAGTGATAACCAACAGGGCCAGCGGAGCGTTTTCAAAAAAAAAAAAAAAAAAAAAAAAAAAAAAGGTCCTTAGCTCATCTCTCCTCTTCCATTTCCGGGTTTCTCCAGCTGAAGATCTCTATCTATTTCTATTTAGTGCCACTTACGTACTTCCGGGTTAAAAAAAAGTGTGGGGGCCCAAAGTGATGACACCTTATGTATTCCTTTGTAATGTGCACAAAAAGTGTGGGGGCCCGAGACCCCACGGCCCCCACGGCTCCGCCGGCCATGACCAATACATGCAAACCGTAGTCCAAGTAAGGGCCTACTTAGTAGGGTCGCGGTACGGGTAGGGGAGGGGGTAGGGTAGGGGCTCTTTGAAAAAAAAAAAAAAAAGCAAAATAGTAATTAGTTAAATAGACTGCAATCATATAAGGGACTGAAAATTGCCCATTTAAATTGTTTGTCGTTATTAAAGTATATTGATGAATTAAGATCTATAGTTACTCAAAGTGATATAGACATAATGACTCTCAGTGAAACTCACTTATGCTCAAGCATTGATGATAATGAGGTGTCTATTCCTGGTTATACATGTTAACGACGCGACCGAAATAGGAATGGAGGAGGAGTTGCTATGTTTATTAAAAATGATATCTTATTTGTACGGAAGGATGAATTCTGTCAAAATATGGATTTGGAAATAATTGTTACTGAAATCAAACTTCAAAAACAAAAATCTTTTCTTGTAATATGTTGGTATAGACCACCAAACTCGAAACTTGAGATTTTTAATGCTTTTGAACATGTAATGCAAAATATTGATGATATGCAACTTCCTTATTATATACTAGGGGACATGAATTGTGATGTGAGTAATAAGTGTATGGCTTGGCATACTAAAAGGCTTGTCAATATTATGGAGTGTTATAATTGCACTCAGTATATTAATGATTATACTCGAATCACAAGCAACTCGTCGACAACAGTTGATCTGATATTTGGTAATAGTAAATCAAAGATAAGCAAAAGCGGAGTGGTTGAAGTATCGATGAGTGATCATTACATGATATATTGTGTTTTAGGAAAGCTAAGTTGCAGTGATAATGTAAGTCATAAATACAAAAAAGGTAGAAGTTTAAAGAGATTCGATGAGGAGGTCTTTAGGAAGGATATGAAAGATATTGATTTTGATTCACTTTATCAAATTGAAGATCCAGAAGCAGCTTGTTCAGCTTTCTTCTCATTAATAATGCCTATTGTTGATAAACACGCCCCACTCAGGAATACACGAATTAAACAAAAAGAATCTCCCTGGATGACAATCGACATATTACAATTAATTCGCAAAAGAGATCGTTTGAAATATAAAGCCAAAAAATTTAAAAGCATAGATGATTGGGAAAAATATAAAAAAGCTCGAAATATAGTTACAAGCCATATTCGTCAAGCAAAACGTAATTTCATTTCCACTAATATTGAATCTGCCGTAGGCGATGTTAAAAAGGTATGGAAAACTCTTCGCTACTTAGCGCCTGAAAAGAAAGCTGACAGCGGTGCTTCTTCTATCAAGGTGAATGATAATTACATTCATGGTCAAGAGGTGTCAAATGCCTTTAATGAATATTTCGTAACAATTGGTAAAGTTTTGCATGATAATTTTGATGGTAATGTAAAGAGGCGTCACACTGAATCCCCCAGTTTTTATAAGGCTCAATTTGTTTTTAACGATGTTACAGTGGATGAGATTGAAAATATAATTAAGACGTTGCCGCTGAATAAAGCAACTGGACCGGATAATCTCCCAGCCAAGCTCCTTAGACATGTAGCCTTTATTATTTCCCCTCCAGTAACACACATCATTAATCAATCTTTACGTACGGGTATAATTCCCAGTCAATGGAAATGTGCACGTGTAACCCCAATTTTTAAAGGAGGTGATAAGACATGCATGGAGAATTATCGTCCGATTTCTGTCATTCCTATCCTAGCTAAGATAATGGAGAAGATTGTTTATAAGCAATTATTTCATTATGTAACGGAGAACAACATTTTATCTGATTGTCAATCGGGTTTTAGGCCAATGTATTCGACTCAGAGTGCCCTTCTAAATGTTTGTGATAAATGGTTGGTTGCAATTGATAACGGTAATATAGTTGGGGTGGTAATGATTGATCTAAAAAAGGCGTTCGATACGGTAGATCATAAAACATTATTAGAAAAATTAGAAATGTATGGTTTCAGTGAAATAACTTTGGAGTGGTTTAAGAATTATTTTGTTGGTAGGAAACAATTCACTTCTGTAAATGGCTACATTTCTGATGAAGAAAATATAGTATGCGGAGTACCCCAGGGTTCTTTATTGGGCCCCCTACTTTTCTCTATTTTTGTTAATGATATGCCGAATAATGCACACTGTTGTGATCTAGCTTTATACGCTGACGATACTTGTTTATTTACCTCATCCACAGATCCAAGGGACATTACAAGAAAATTGAATGAAGATCTGTTGAGTTTGTCAAATTGGTTAAAAGATAATAAGCTTATGGTTAATCCAAAGAAATGTGAAGTGATGTTTATTGGTTCACGCCAAAGGCTACAAAGAGTTAGTAACCTCTTTAATGATTGCCATGTTTATATAGATGACAGTGAAATTAGAAAGGTTGAAGCTTGTAAGTATTTAGGGGTTGTTATTGACCAAAACCTTTTATGGCATAATCAGGTCGATCATGTTAAGAAAAAAAGTTATTAAATGTATGTATCTTCTCAAGAGATTGCGGCCGTATATTAGTAATGACACTGCCTTGTTATTTTATAAATCAGTTTTGCAATGTCACTTTGATTATTGTAGTCCGGTTTGGGCAAATGCCTCCAAATCTTACCTTTCGCAATTACAAATACTACAAAATAGATCACTTCGTATTGTTATGAATGTTGATTATATGCATCCTTCTGATAATTTATATGAAACATTGAAATTAGATCGGCTACATGTGAGATGGGCTAAACAACTGGCATGTACAATGTACCGTTCATTACATGAATTATACCCTCCCTATTTAAATCAAATGTTTTGTTTTCGACAGACTGCTTATAGCACAAGGTCCGGCCCGTCCAAATTGAAACTCATTCAACCGAAGACCAACTATGGTAAACGGTCCTTATCTTATCGAGGGGCCAAACTTTGGAATGAGCTTCATTATCCCTCTTCAACAATTGTATCAATTGAAGCATTCAAACGTTACGTAAATCACAGCCCCGACATACATATTTTTGCAGGATAATGAGTCACCGAAATCAGTAGATTATTAATTGAGATTGTACAAGAACGATTTTTCTCACCCATCCCCCACCCCTATTCCTCGATTTTTGATGTTGATTATATTACATGTTTGTATATGGTTTCTAATTTCTTAGTATGTAGGTTTTTTTGTTTTTTTTTTTCTTAGTTAAATTATATAGCTTATGCCATTCTGGCATTTTTTATGTAATTTCAGTTGTATATTATTGATTGATTTGTTGTTTGTGCTGATGGCATGTTTTGTATTTTGGTTGGACCCCTGTGAAAACCAGCTTTTAGCTGACCAGGGCAATCCATCCCATGAGTGGAGAATAAATAAATAAATAAAATAAATAAATAAATTAACAAGTACAAATATCTCATGGCTTCCACAAGATTGAGCTCTGACATTCCTCCCTTAAAACGTAGAGGGCGTGGGATCATTGACAATAAGCCAGTCCGGAGTTCATGTGCACATGGGTACAAATGACCTTTCATTTTTCTCAGTTGCTTAGGCACTTCACTCAATTCAAAGCGACATAATGCATGAGCTTGCTCAACATAGCAAATTATGGAATTCGCGTTCAAACAAAGAATGAACCTGCGTAAATCAGGTAACCAGAATGGTTCGTCAATCCCCGGCGTCAATCAACACTTTGGGAAGCATACATTTCATTGAGCTGTATTGAATGCATTAATAAACTTTTTTTTTTCTTGTTGTTGTTGTTTTAAAGAAGAGAAAGGGAGAAAAATTGGGGCCCTATACATCAAATAATTTGCCCCAGACAACGTAAAACAAATAGCGATATTAAACAAAAATATTAAGTATACCACGAAGTCTCCTCAAGGGAGCTCATATCGTCTCCACGAGGGAGCTTATATATGTATATATATATATATATATATATATATATATATATATATATATATATATATATATATATATATATATAAATACAACTATTAAATGTTAATCATTCTCAAAGTAATTTTATCCAAAACCAAAAAAAAAAAAAAAAATATATATATATATAATCACCAAAGTATACCATGATGTCTCCCAAGGGAGCTCATAATATTTATCGTCTCCACGAGGGAGCTCATACGTTTTTGGGTTTTTTTTTTTTCTGTTAATATAAATACCAGGCTTTCTGTCAGGTGGATGTACTGTCAGGCACTATTAATAACGATAACATAAATAATCATTGCCTCACAGATGCTTATCTCAGTGGATTTAAGAACCAA
Source organism: Diadema setosum (assembly GCF_964275005.1). Taxonomy (NCBI): domain Eukaryota; kingdom Metazoa; phylum Echinodermata; class Echinoidea; order Diadematoida; family Diadematidae; genus Diadema; species Diadema setosum. The sequence goes on from NC_092704.1 coordinate 34,468,737, forward strand.
CCTGACTCTCAGTACAACGACCTTTTTCTGCTCATGCGCAAACTGGAGCCCCGAACTGGCTTATTGTCCCAACCACGGCCATGCACCCCCCCCCCCCACACACACACACACAAACACACACACACACACACTCCTTTAAAAAAAAGGAGAGAGAGAAAAATAGTTCCTCTGCCCTTTTCGAGTGTACTCTTTAGGACAATTGGTAAAGAATTGTAAGTGCACGCCACCATGATTTTTTTTTTTTTTCATTACGCTGTAACGCGCCAGTTAGCAAACCGGTCCAACGTGGACCGCCCCACTCTGGTAAAGGGTAGCAAGTGATAAAATTCTAAGGGAATATATTTCTTGTAAGCGAACAAAATCATGCTGTCGATTCCAATAACATCAATACAGCGGTAGCATCTTATCTTAAGTAAATCTCGACGGGATTAATGTCTATGCCATATTTTTCCAGTAAAAACACCGATAACTCGGATTTGAGTGATTTGTAGACCCCCCCCCCCCCATCCCCATTAAGTATAGGATAGTATCGTGTACAGTGAATTTACCCACTGTATACATTATACATATAAAGTATATGCAATATTATGATGCACACAGTACACACAGTACATATGTCTCCACGGAATCCGAGTGATTATTGTCATTTGAGATCTATACATATACAACAGAATAATTATTTGATTAGAATGACTTTAATTTACTTTTGAAGACATTCAAAGAGATGTAATCTGAGTTAGTTCAAGGGCTAAACTGTCTGTCTACTGTCTGCAGTCTTGTTATTTTTTTTTAGCGAAACTGTTCGAGTACGTGGATGATAGTAGCATAAATCATTCTGGTATTAGTCAATGTTAGTGAGATATTTTATACGAATCAAATGGTTCATAATTATATGGTGTATTGTGTTGAAATGTTTCTGGTCATTCATTCGCAGGAAAAATGTGTACATAAAGATTCCGACATCAAAAGCATCGGTTTAAGAAATGTAAATAGTACGTGCAAATACTTCTATGTTTCCTGCTAAACTTATTGTCAGTGAAGAAAAGAGAAGAAAAGTCTCGCATCATGTTAAGGATGACAATGGAGAGGGAAGATTGGGCTCTATACCACCACGGATGACAAGGTATAGGTGGGCGACAAGTACAAAGACTCCCCCTCGAAGGAGCAGACAAACATATTCTCATTTCTGTTCTCTTTTCATGCCATCAGTCAACATGCACTGTGTTGAAAATCGTTGTTCAATTCATTGGCAGATAAATTGTGTACATTAATAATTCCGACATCAAAAGCATTATGATGAGAAATGTAAACAGTATGTGCGAATGCTTCTACATTGTATTTTCCTGCTAAATCTATTTGTTAGTGGGGAAAAGAAAAGAAAGGTTCCGGTTCATAAGAAATGTTAAGGGTAACAATGGGGAGGGAAGATCCTGCTCTATACCACAAAGGATGGCAAGGTCGAGGTGGGCGAGAAGGAAAGACTTCCCCTCTAAGGAACAGACAAACATACATGATTATTTTCTGTTCTCTTTTTCACGCTATCTTAAGATCTGACAAACGATTCATTCTTTTTCCTCAGTCAACCAAACATTAGGTATTTGGCAGTCTGGTACGTTTACCAAACCTCTTTCGTAGGACTGCATGGTCACGTGTTACTACCACAGACTTCTGATTCTGATGTAATAATATCTAAAGGGTTAACTGCCCAACCATCATTATGACAGCATTCTGTGCTGCAGTTTTTGGACCTTGCTTGGTAAGAAGACGGCAGAAGTCATCTTATGAAACTCTGATAAAACCGTTCTCCATTTTCCTTTTGTCCTTTGATTTAAAAAAAAATAAATGTTAGCAGAACGAAACAAAAGTCTAAATCCACAACCTCGGGATTTTGAATCTCATATAATACACATTAACACAATCATGCATAATGTAAAACCACACACATCACGTATATCAGAGATGAATACGATAAAACCCCAAAACATGTTGATTATTTTTGTCCCACTTCTTCTGCTTGCTTGTGGTCTTGCTGATCTGTCGTCTCGCGTCCTGTGCGGTGAAGGCTGCCTCTTTCAGACGGGTGATCTATCTCTTGCTCTACTTCCACTTCGTCCAATAGCCGTTTAGTCTCAAACCACATGATCTAATCCCGTTTCGTACACACCCACTTCGTCTAATGAACATTACTTTAGTCCACTTGCCACTTTGCCTAATTACCAGTTGGCCTACTTCCTGATGGGCTATGCCAATTTCGTCTAATACCCACAGTTTATCAGACCAAATGGAAAAAAAAAATCCCAAGGAGACAAAATCGCGATTAGACCATCTGGTTATTAGACAAAATGATAATTAGCCAAACTGGGCATTAGACCAAGTGAGGATTAGACCAAACGGACATTAGACGAAATTGACAGTAGACCAAATTAGTTTAGCCGTAATGGTGTTTGACGAAATAGACCATCTGATATTAGACCAAGTGGCAATAATAAACCTTTCAGCCAGAACCTGGCAGCAGGGATAAGGCTGCGAAGGGATCCCTCCTTCTGCCAGTCTGCCATGTGACTTTTCCCCACTCTTTAGTACTCTGATTTTTCAGTGAAAGTGTATATTTTCTCGAACGGTGATTATAAACACGTCAATACCTAAGAACTTTTAATCGTTTGGGATCGGGCACAAACGAGCTGTATGAACAAAAAGAAGCACTGGGTTGCGCTAGCCTTTCGCTTTAATCGGCATGCATAAGAATAAGACAACATACCAAACCCTCCATGTTTGTTCAAATACGAGCAGTGTTCGCGCAAGCGTAATATCTGTATCGTTGAAATTTTAGGTAAGCAATTATGAGCAGCTACGCACAAAACAAAAGCAAACAATAAACAAGAAGAAAATGTTGACACGGTTTGCTTTTTAGACTACAGCATTGTTGACGTCACTGAACGAGGTGCGTTCTTTCTGTCGTCAGTCAGGTATCCCATTTAACAAAATAGTTTGTTTGTTTGTTTGTTTTAAATTGAGGGAGGTAAATTCAAAAGTCTTGACTTACTTAAGTCGGGTAGTATCCCCGAAATCCATTGACGATGTCTCTCCAGTGCTCTCTGTTCTATACTATTAAACTCCCTATGTCCTTCGTGTCTTAGAGTCCAGTGTCTGCCCTAAGTGTGTCTACGTACGTGTGTCGAGGCCGTCCCCGCATAGCTCTCCCATGAAGTGGTTCCCATAACTGAACGCAGTGTAAGCTCACTGACAGGGTGTTGTTGGGCATGCTCAACAAGCCTTAGCCTCTTTTGTGCTACTTTGCAGCTGACTTTTGGTAAAGTCCCATAAAGTTCTGAGGTGGTAGTCCTCGTCATACAGGCCTACTCGTTGATGTCGAGCCATACTGAGCATCCTTGTTTAACAGCCATCTAAGATCTTAGTGAGTCGTTTAGTCATTGTCAAAGTTTCGGACCCATACACCAGTACTGACTCAGCTTTCAGCTGTGGCAATGACAAGACGAACTTTAAAGTTCTTCTGCAGATTTGATTTCCATACAGCCTTTTGTAGCCCTTAAGCTATGACATGCTGTTCATGCTTTTCTCTTCCTTATGGCTATCCTCTTCATAGTGTTTTTTTTTTATTTGTACTTTAGCTCCTAGATATAAGAAGTCATTCACTAGCTCTATTGGCTGCCCACCCATACTTTGTGATTCCTTCAAGCTCATACAATGTAGATAATTATTCTCGACCAGATATTTTGTCTTTTGTTCGATCATCCTTGGTCCTATACACTGGAAGATCCCGCCTCTACCTCCTTAGATATTAGACGCGCTGACGTTCAGAGGGAAAAAAACATGTTCTGAGCGTGCGCAGAAACGCGCGTCAAGTCGATCTATTTTTAGCTTGCGTCGCGGGAGCTTTTCACTACGCGTACTGGGCTATTTTTACGTCCGCACAGTTTCAACGTAGAGAGCTACTTCATGCACCGATCATGGGGGCGCGATTTTATTTTTTATACGTTGCGTCCCAGCGTAATCTAAAGCTACTTTTAAGCACGACGCAGGGGAGAGGAGAACGTTCAGCGCACTCGTCTCAAACGTCCGCGCGTGAAACCTCCGCATCCTTATTCACTGTTTGTCACCAGGGCAATATGTCGTCTGCAAACTCTGTGTCTGATACTTTCTTGGCCTCGATTCTCCTGTTCCGTGCTGGTGTCAAAGTAAAATTCGAAAGTATAATATGAAGATCACTACTAAATAGGCCTACAATTAAATCTGACATTGTTTAAGGGAATTCCCTAAATCCGGACAGTATATTTTGTTGCCATTTTCCAACTAGTGTAAGAATTACCTATTGAAATGTCATTTAATGAGGGCATTGTGCTTCGTACCATATCCCTGCTGGTGACGCCATTTATGGCATGATTTATAGGTGTGATTAAATGGATATGCCGTAATACGTCATTCGTGACGGCATTCAGGGTCTAATATCATTCTGAGGTTCTTGAACACAGATATAGGGAAGTATATTATAATGCCTCTGCAGAGCTAACACTGAGAACGTCTATAGGTCCTATACAGTTGTGCATACCGCGTACGCTTGACATGGTACTCAGCTCACTGTGTGATGACTGAATACGATCCGATAACTCAGAACCTCTGCAAAGAAGCTCTCATGTCACACCTTTCCGGTCAAGCTACGCGGGCTTGTTGCGAGTAGGGATTTTCCAGCACGCAGGAGAATTTTCTGCGGGAGGACAAGAATATTTGCGAGTTTCGCACTTGTGTCTTACTTGCTAGACGCGTGCTACTCACCTTCTACTTGCGTGTATTCCGTGTGACCTGTGTGAGAGCTTTGAAACCGATCCGTATTGTTAGAGCGACTTACGGGTACTGCGAATTACCTGCGTTGGAGTTGCCTGCGAGGTGCTGCCGGTAAGGGTCTCCTGCTGGTGTTCTGCGTTTACCTCTGTGGGCGAACCCCCGCGACTCACTCGGAACAAGTTTTGAGCATGCTCAAGGCCTTGTCATACAGTATCTGGGGAAGTTTTGTGGGTTGACTTGCGGGGAAACAAATTTGCTACCCGGAGCTCTCCGCAGTTGGTCCGCACCTGACAGTACCTAGCGCATATCTTGCCCGTAGTTGCCCGGAGGTGCGCTCGCAATTCCAATTTACCCGCAGCCATGATTTGCGCATGAGGTCCAGGCAGAACGCCAGTAGGCATGGTAGGAGGCCCTTAGCGGCAGCACCTCGCTGGCAACTCCCACGCAGGTACTTCACAGTCCCCGTATGCGGCAAAGATAATGACATTCTGTGGAACTTCTGCCATTCCTTCAGAGGAATTCTTTCACTGAGTTGTCGGCCCCCACACGCCTTGCACGCAGGTAACACAGAATATCCGCAAGTAGAACTTAAGTAGAAACGCGTCCAGCATGGTAGGGCCTAAGACACATGCAAAACTCGCCCAAATCCTTGTCCGCCCTCATAAATTGTACGGTATGCTGGAAAAATCCCCACGCGCAACAAACCCACGTAGCTTGCCCGGAAAGGTGTGACAGAGCCTAAACATGGTTGCGGGTAAAAAGGATTTGCGTGCGCACCTCCGGGCGACTACGGGTGAGATACGTGCTAGGTGCTGTCATGTGCGGGTCATCTGCGGGGACCTCCAGGTAGTTAAAGGACAAGTTCACCTTTATAAACATAAGGATTGAGAGAATGCAGCAATATTAGTAGAACACATCAGTGAAAGTTTGAGGAAAATTGGACAATCGATGAAAAAGTTATGAATTGTTAAAAAATTTTTGTGTTGGAACCGCTGGATGGGGAGACTACAACAGCTTGTGATGTCATATGAGTACAACAATATAAAGAAAATGTAGAGAAAATTTGACATATTTTCACTTTTTTCGCATAATAAAAGAGCACTTGACTTGCCTCTTTCTAAAGGCAGGGGTAATAATATTCCCCGTAACATAATGTCGGTAACGAGTCAAGGGAATGTGTACTTTTTTTTTCAAAAGATGAAATTTTGTGAAAATCTCTTTATATTTTCCTTATATTGTTGTACGCATGTGACACCATCAACTGCAGTAGTCTTCTCATCCAGTGGTTACTGCACAAAAACTTCATAACAAAAATTCATAATTTTTGAACGGATTGTCCGATTTTCCTCAAACTTTCAATGATGACTGTGTTCTACTAATATTGCTACATTCTCTCAATCCTTATGTTTATGAAGGTGAACTTGTCCTTTAAACTTGTTCTTCGCAAGTCGCACGCAGGGCTTACCCGGAAAGGTGTGTCACACCTTTCCGGGCAAGCCCATATACCAGGATATACTTTGCATGTGCGTACATTTTACCCTTTACCATGAATTCAGACTAGCAGTGCTTAGGGCAATCCATCGTGAATTAGTAATAAAGCATTCGCGTGCATTGGAGAAACAGACCAGAAGTCTAGTAAGCAGAGCTCTGAAAGGGCGGTATTCGTGGAATTTATGTCTATTATTCAGGGTCATTGTAAAGCTCACACTCGTATACACATCATTGGTTCCTGTGTAAACATGGTAAAGTTCAATTTTGTACAGAGGCAATATACGCAGCACATTGAGTGTTAACCCAACCAGCTGTAGCTGTATATTACATGATATCCGAGGTGGCGTGAGACCTCTAGAACAAGTATCCCTGTGAACCGCAAGTTCGAAAATTTTGAAAAAAAAAAATCGCATGATTTCAAGCCCATTAAGTGCATGAAATGATCACCTCGATTTTGTTTTTAAAACAAAGTTGAGGTGCACCGCTTTTCATTAACCACCACAGCATACATCCCTTCAGTTCTGTTAAGTTTTATTTCTGCATTTCACATTCATTTCACATGAATTATAGACCTAAATCTACACAATGTATGTAAATCGCAGGAAAAATGTATTAAGTAAACATACAACGTAATATTACGGAAGGAGGGAAGTCCTGATGGGGCAACAACATGTCACACATTCTGACACCAAAACAACCACTGGGAAATCAAACTTAAAATAACGAAAACTTTATTCTTCCCTCTCCTCCTCAGACGGCATGGTCCCAGCCTCGAGCCATCTTGTCTTCCACCGTGGGCCGAGCAGCCACACCCACTTTGTACCAACATGCATATTCATGACGGTAATATTATATTGAATGTGCAATAGCAGAGAAACCATTTCAAATATAATTTCGATAAAATACGCAGAAAAGCAGGAAACCATCTTCACAAGCATAATATTATTATTTTATTATCCCGACTAGGAAGATGACCCCGTGTAACGTTACGGCATTAGTTAATAGTGTATATTATAAATCTACCCACTCACAAAGTGAACAGACTGAGTCATATTTTGCTGAAATATGTGGAAGTACAATTCTGTGTCACGTATATAGCATAACGTGGTTTTCCGAAGCATAATATTTAAAGTTGCAAGTTTCAAGTTTCTTTATTTCACCAAAGCAAAGAAGATATTAAATAGAAACAATTTACAATAAGTAGTCCCTGTAGCGATTGACAATAAGTATAATTCTACTTTGAATTTGCTATTTTTCTTTTTTACATCCTTGCTATGTCCTTGATTTGTTACTTTGTGTATTCTGAATTAATTGTGATATTTTGTCATTCTGTTGCAGGGCCCCCAAGGATTACAGTGTGTAAACCACTGATGGGGCTACCCTGGGTATTAAAAATACACAATAAATAAATGAATGAATAATAAATCGCGAGTTTCCAGAGAAATAGCTTTCACGAAGGACGTTTCTGAAAGTTTGATATGAGCGCTGGGTCGGTGGCTGTTGTTTGTCTGGTTAGCTGACATCAGCAGAGATAGATCGCTTTATTTTTGTAATATACCACTATCTTAATGTCAGTTTTTTACAGTCTCTACGAATGAACCTATTTCAAGCATCAAAATGTATTGGGGACGTGATGAGTGTTGCCCAAACTATAAACAAGAATGAACAAGTATATTAATTGTCGTTTTTCAGCCCTTTGTAATTTGTGACGAAAAGGCGCTTATCAATCCACAAAAAGTCTTACCGCCACACATAAAGCTCTACTTCTAAGCAGTCTCTTCAAAGGTTTGGGTGATACCCATGAAGCTGATAAAATCAACTTTTAAACGAAGAGAAATGATGCCATTAGTCTATGGACAGAATGTCGAAGTATTGGCAACCACTGGATTTTCGATAGTCGTGGGAAGCCGCTGTCCGGGGAACGCTGTTCAGCTGACAAGTATTGTTTGCCTCCCAAATGTTCATTGAGCGGCATTCCCCATTATGCAACAGGCAGGTTGATGCGCACTCCACGACCGAGCCCTCCATTTCCATTATCACATGATTGCGCAGACAGTGACCCGGATGGGCAAAATCCTTCTGCACATAGAGGCGCGATGCTACTTTGGAAACTGTCATAAAAGAAGAAAGAAAATACGCTTCACTACCAATTTCATCATCATTACATTATTCACACACTACACTAATATTGTTCAATCTTTCTCATGGCATAGATCATTATGACTTCACACAATTCAAAATATTAATTAAGACTCGAATATTATGCATAATATTTGCCTCCTCGGGCATAACAAAATTTGGAAAAGAAGTAAATAAATTGTTTCCATGCACTGTTCATATCTTTTCCTGACTGCGCCTGGGCATAGAACTGGACTGAATATATGACGTTTAGTACTTCCCCGAATTCTAATTCGCTGTATTGATTGATATACATCATTGTAAGTAAAGCATGAATATATAGGTACACATCTGGCTTATTCTTCTCATCATATACCAAATCTGACCATCAACCGAAGCCAATGCGGCGATTATGCAGAATCTTGTCTTTTATAGCCTTTTGCAAAGGCAGCTGGCAATGGACTCGCTATAGCGAGCAGTGGACTCGCATACACACACCAGCTCGCCAGCCGCGCGCTGTGTGTGCGAGTCCATTGCTCTCTGTGTGCGTGTGCTGAAATTATAGCGAGCTGCCTTTGCAAAAGGGTATGTCTTTTATGACTTCCGTCAGAGGGTTTTGTTGATGAAAGAGAGGCAAGAGATAGAATGAGGGCACAAAGAGAATACGTACCGCTAAGAACCATTAGGATGCTATCACATTCGATTTTTAAAATTTTAGATTTAAAATTTTGAATAAAAAAAAGATCAATTTTCTTGAAATGTAAAGTTTATTACATCAAATGGGGGGAAATATGAGCATTGTTCCAAACAAAGGGTTGAATAGTGTCTTTGGGGTTTTAATTCTTACCACTTTACTGAACATGAAAGTAAAATTATATAGGAGCTCGAACTCTACAACTTTGATATTATTTACTCAATAACCCCCCCCCCCCAAAAAAAAAAAAATAAAATAAATAAATGAATGAAATAAAAAATATAAGGCTCTTCTGGTTCTCAGCGAACGAATGTTGCTAATTTTACAGTGCAATAAAACACAAAGGAGATTTCCATTTCATTTATTCAGTTTCATTTTAAACAAAGAATATAGGTATACAAAACTAATCATGCATCTTGTGCATGTATACTAAGATAAATTTTACAATTTACTGTACATACCTGGTTTTTGGCAAATTGTCAACTTCTCTCGATCACACGATATATCATTGAACTTCCCGTCGTGAAACGTCTCCATGCAATTCTCACTCCCGCCAGAGTTATTGGGTTCGCCTGAGTACCAGTCTGGGGAATATATGAATAACATTATGGTTGGCCTTGTCGTCATTCTTCTATTTTTGGCACCCCCCCCCCCCTTTCCCTGCTATTTCTTGAGTTCTTGATGATTCATCAATGGCTGCACCATGCATTCTCCACGGCTGTTAAGCTCCCGCACTCCCGTATAACGAACACGGTTGTAACGAAATTCCGGTTACAACGAAATAAAAATTCAGGCCCAAACATTACCTGCTCTATGTTTTCTTATTGTTTATTGTTCGGATACAACGAAATTTCGATTTAACGAAAGAAAACTGCCGGTCCCGAGAACTTCGTTATAACGGGAGTCCACTGTATTCAAGTTTGCAATTTATCAATTCGTTACTCGTGTCTCAATATGAAGTCTTCTTTGTTCCAATATTATTTTCACGAGAGGCGTTTATCTCAAATCCGTCATATAGTTTGAATTTGCTTCATCCCGGCGAAACAAACTCTTAGACTAAGTTGACACTTCAGTATAATTAATTTAGGCCTACGATTACAGGCAAATCAAGTCATGTTTCTTACCAACAAGCATAGACTCCTTATATCTCATATCTGTAATCCTAACTCCAACGAAAAGTCTGATTTTCTTTCTTTCTACAGAAAAAAAAAAAACGAAACTGAAGGCAAGCGCGTCCAAAATCCAGTTCATATTTGAAAATAAGCAATCAAGTTTATCAAGGGAAGATGGTATTTCACTCTTTATGTGTGAAGCCTCTCAACATGATAATGATATTGTCTTGACACATTTCCCCAAACGACAATGTAAATCTTGAAGAGGTTATTACGTAGGTGTAACTCTGTACGTTTCTTACGCTAAACTTAAAGTCACAAACACGAAGCCGGTGAATTTAATGCAGGGTGTCAATTGCTCATTTTACACTGCGTTTTGAAATAACAACTTTCCTTCTTTCTTTACTCCTGGTAAAGCCTATTCTTAAACAATAGAACTGAAATTACACACGTTCTAATACAAACGTAGAAATTTACCAATTACGAAGAGTCATGAGAAATATTTAAACAACAACAAAGAAGGTAACAACAGATGAAATCAGAGCATTAACTTACTGAGATACGTAGGTGCTTTGTTGTCCATGCCACAGCTCCAGCCATTAGACGTGTTAGATGACCTACGACAGTCGACCCACGCCCTAGTGGAGCCTTTGATGCTGCGGATGTAGGCCTCCTGAACGGCCGATGTGATCAGGAGGAGTGCTGCTCCTTTTAACGAGCAGTTCCCTATAGCGTCATCATAAGTCGCCCGAGATGGTCGGATGACGTAGCAGGTGTCGTCATACCGCTTCCAACCAGCCTCGCAACGAACTGCAAGCATGTATGCAAAGTGGTGACAGAGCAGTGGACATGCAGGGTCATGGTCCTATTACATTTCATTTCATTTCATTTCATTTCATTTGCGAGGGGTTTGTATTTCATTTCCCACAAAAGTATACGACATGACGTTTGCATATAAACAAAATAGTGTGAAATGTAACTGTTATATATTCAAGTGTGATTTAAATGAAGATAATTTTTTACCATAAAACAAACTCACTTTCAGTTAAAGAAATGCATGGGCAAACTGTAACTGAATAGTAACAAAGAAATGATGTCGGAAATCGTTCCTGCGACACGATGTTGCTCCCACGAAATATCTGCACGATAAGCCAAAATAAAATCCACCCACAAATATGACTCTAACAGTCTAACCCTAATCCTATTCTTTACATCAAACAAAACTTAAAGTATCCCAATTATGTACTCTTTGTAACTTGCAAGTTCAAGGGGATGAATTTCATTACTTGTTGGTTTGTCCTTTCTTCAGTGAAACACGTAGGCATTATATTAAGAGATATTTCTCACGCCGTCCTAACGTTATTAAATTTCATCAATTATTTAGTAGTAAGAGTATTAAAACGTTGAAGAATTTGTCTAGATTTTGTAAGATAATTATGTTGAAGTTTGTCTAGAATCATTTTTAGTAGTGCCGAAACTGTGAGGTGTGCAAGTTGGCACAGTGTGCTCTATTTGTTGTTAAATCTTCCCGATATTATATTACATGTATTTATGTGTTGTGACTGCCAAAGATTTAATTTTTTCTTTTATTGTGTGTTTTATACTCATTGTATTTCTTCCATGCCCCGGGAGGGGCCGTTTTAAGAAATAAAATTCATTGTCATTGTCATTGTCATTGTCATTGTCATTGTCATTGTCATACTCTAACCCTAACCCTACGTGCTTAGAGAAACTAAGACGGGAGCAATAAGCCAGTTCGTAATTAGCTCATGTACACATTGGTAAAAATGACCTTTCTTTTTTCTCAGTTAGTTAGGCACTTCACTCGTTTTCAAAGCGGCATAATGCCTACGCTTGCCTGACGTAACAATTTATGGAATTCATGTTCAAACAAAGAATTATCTCGCGTTTAGAGCAGGTGATCAGAATACTCCATCAGTTGACAATCTAGCGGGCGTCCATTTCATTGTTTTGTATTGAATGCAATAACAGCCTATTTCCTTTTATAATATACAAATATTCAATGTTTATGAGTGCGATGGTTCCGAATATTACATGAGCGTGCAAGTTTAACCGTTCTATTCAACGACGCGAAGCGGAGTTGAATAGAACGGTTAAACTTGCACGCTCATGTAATATTCGGTACCGTCGCACGAATGATAAACATTGAATATTTGTTTTATACAACACATGATATCGAAATATTTAGGCATGGTCTAGAGTCTAGACCAAGATAGATATGCTTTAACCCTAAATAAGTAGGTCGAGAACTATGCGAAAGCCTACTGCTATTAAACGTTATGCCTACTATAGCTATACGTAGCGTACTGCCACTGGATGGCTCGATCTGTTGTAGGTCTTGAAAAAAGGTCTAACTAAACCCTATATATATAGGGCTAGAGAGTTTGCCACTATTTAAAGCATACTGTATTTGACCACTTTCTTAGTATTTGCTGCTGCACTTCACTCATGATTAGCAATGCGCGGAGATCCTCATCAGAGACGAGAACAAAGCTCGGGTGAGAAGAGGTACAAGTAGGTTTACGTAGCCATGATAACGTAGTGGCATGGCCGTGCGTGTATAACGGTGGACTGGTATGGTGGTGGTGAACCGGTTGCGTGCTGGCGCAGCGCAAACCCTACGGGTGCAAACCCTACGGGTGCGCGTATGCCATCAATGCCAGCTAGCTAGTGTACGATACACAAGTTCAGTGTGTCCTATGGTCTATTGCACTGCCGGCTCGCTTGTACCGTTCAATAGTCGACTATTGCACTGCCATCGAAAGTGAGCGTTGGATAGCTGATTCCTCTGAATGTCATGTGACCCGCATTCATCCAATCAGATGGCAAGTTTCCATACATGTGTTGTATAATGCGAAATACCATTCTTGCTGTCAGGTGGATGTGCTGGCAAGCACCATTTAGATAAGGATCACATGAATAATTATCGCATCACAGATGCTTATCTCAGTGAATTTACAAACTGAAATGCCTGTCGGTACAAATGACCTTTTTCTGCTCATGCGCAATGTGGAATTACGAACTGGTCTATTGTCACAGAAGCGTTGATGTCGTATCACTAACGAGAATACAGCAGGCTGATGCAATATACCACGCTAACTAGACCCAATATATCATTGATAATATATTTTCATCATGGAAAAGAAGTCAGATGACTGAAATTTTGTACTTTGACTAATAAGAATTTGCACTGCCTTATTGTACCACTCGCAGGGGCGGATCCAGGGGAAGCGCCTTTACAAAATGAAAGGGAGCTCACATGCCCCCTTTTTATTTCTCTTGTTTTAACAAAAAATAAAGAGGGGCACCCAGTACGCCCCCTCTGGATCCGCCACTGACTCGTATATCTTTTGCTGTGAAAAAGACCTCTACAGTACCAGTAATAATGCAACGGGAAATAAAGCTGTCATGGTTTAAAAGAAAAATCTTAGAAGATGCTTTCTCAACTTGAAAACCTTGATTCAATCCCATTTGTAATCATTTTGTCAGCAGCTGTAAAACAGGTTTAGCCGTTCATAGGCCTCTGCTATATAATATTATATCTTTGACTAGTTTGAGCGGTTTCCTCTTGCATTGACACATGTCTAAGCTATATGAGACAGGTTAACATTTGCCCTTAGCGGTAAAAGTCTGGGAAAACACACACACACACACACACACACACACACACACACACAAATCCTTATCAAGTACTTCTCCCCTAGCTTTCTAAACAATCTCCGCAATTATGATGCTTTTGCTGCTGATGATGATGATAATGATGATAATGATGATGATAATGATGAAACAACATAATCATATAGCACCATTTGTATGTGCTACAGGTTCAAAACCACTAAATATGTACAATTTAGTGAAATACTTGTCGCAATAGTTTTACCAAAGAAAAATGAAGGAACGACCGATTGTCGTAAGTTTCGGGTAATAGTTATCGTTAGTACATTGTTAACTAGAACCGCCGAGAATTTGAACATCCAATTATGATTCTTTCGGAAGTTATGCATTCATAAAGATGGTAAACCCGCCAAAAACAGCATGTCGCAAAGTAATAATTTTGCCGATATGTTACTGTTATGCAAATGAAAGCATGATCTTTTCTCATTATAACTTGTTCTAAAGCAAATTAAGCCATTTGCCTATACGTTAGAATAAAAAGAAATATAATTGAAAACTATTCAATTGAATTATTTTACAAGTCAAATTTGTCGCAAAGGCCTGTGAAACATACGTTACCATGATTTCAAGTTTTCCTTTAAAACATTCCCTGGGGTTGAAATTGTGAATTATCCGTCCTAAAAACTTAGAAAATGTCTCGTCCAATGCTGTAAACAATAGTTTTGCCACCTGGTTATCTGGTGCAGAGAAAAAGCTTCACGTACTAACACATTTCAGACCGTATGGTTAAGAAATGAAACATACGTTACCACCGCTATGGAAAATTACAAATGAAAATGTTACAAGGAAATTACCAAACACAGGCATACGGTACCCCAATCTCTCCACTGAGTTTTCAATTATGAGCCATTACTAATCGCTTGAAAAAGTCACATCGAAGGTCAGATGTAACTTACGTTACCGAAACATACGTTACCCCCGAAAAAATAATCTTAATTAGATTCACTAACATTGCAACCATTCATCGATGACAAGTGCTATCTAGAGTCATCTATACTCCATAGTTGCTTAGAAACAGTAATTGCGACAAAATGGCGCATCACGTTGACGACTCACAGGGAATGGACTGCACGAGATCTTTCTCAGTATCTGAGCGAACGGTATATATATTTTCAAAGTCATGTTTAGCGTAATTACATTCAAATATTGGTACTTTTTTACTATAAGCAAGTACTTTGGTGTTTGTTTTGTCGAGGAGAATAACAAGTTTACATCTCACTCAGATATTTATACCACATTAGGGTACCTAAACATAGGGTCAATATTGTAACGTAGGTTTCACTTAAGGTAACGTAAGTTTCAATTTTACATCATTCTGCATGTTCACTGTCGTACTTTTCACCAAAGCTTTATCCTAAAAAAGACTAATATCCATAAATAAACAGATGAAAAACATATTTCAATTTTAGGCTTGCACTAACCATTCTTTTTTGCGATAATCATTGTCAATGAGGCCCTGAATACCCTGGTAACGTAGGTTTCAATCACTCTAAATCAAACCAATATGCGTGTTAATGATTACATAAATTATGAAAACAATGGTTTTCATTTTAATTAGCATATCATTTACTTCAAAGTTATAGTTATTGTAGCGTACCAAATTCATTATGTGACACTTCATTCGGTGTAATTAGAGGTAACGAAGGTTACGTAATTATGTAAGAATATCTTATTACGGATTTACAGTATGGATGTTCTTATTTCTCTGTTAAGGGAATTTCATCATCACTCCTTAGGTTCCAAGGGGTCAAAATGGGAAAATCAAGAGCCAAGATTCAGGCCGATTACTGAAGAAGGAAATAGGAAGAGATTGGAGAAGAAGCCTTCCTCACTCTCTAAAAAAAAAAAAAAAAAAAAAATTGAGTGAAAATATTCACTCTTAAAGGAGTGATTACAAAAACAGGAATTTAGAACAAAATTGGAATGAATTTTGAGTGAAAAAATTCATTTTCACTCATTTTTGGGTGAGCTCAGGGATCACTCGAAGAGTTAGGAGTGGTCCCTGAGGTAAAGAGTGAAAATGATCATTTTCACTTTAAATTCACTCTTTTTGTATTCATCCCATCAAGAGTGAATATTTTCACTCGATTTTTTTTTAGAGAGTAAATCCGAGAAACAACGTGTAAAAAAGTATTACGTTCCTGTGGAAAATCTTAAGAGTTGGGAAAAACAAGAGCGCAGAAAAAAATGAAAGAGTAAAAAAGCACAGAGCCTTCGGCAGGAAAATAAAAGAAGGCTTAAACCGATCTTAGCGAAGGGAAAATGAAGGAAGGGAGAATGAAGGTGATAATGTCGACTTGATTGACAAGGATTGACATGGAAATTGATTCACAAATTTAACAATTTGCTAATGATGTATACTTATGTATGCTTTACAATGAAAGGTACTGGATAAAAGTGTTGGCTTGTAGATATCAAATTGAAAGTATGAAATGTATGTAAATTTCCTTGTTTATGCACCGAAAATCATCCATAAGAATTTCTACCCAATCTAACTCTTCCGAGATATTAATGAAAATATGAAGTTTAGCCAAGAAAATAGAAGAAAGCGTTATACTAACGCTCTTATACTACCTTTTATATCATTTCACTTTAATACAACTCGCCACTTTTGCATTCTTCTCTCCTACATTGGCTCTTACTCAGTACCTTTTATTAAAAGTTGCCTTTTGCAGAAAAATACCAGATTGTGAGTCTACAGTTGTCTTTTACAATGATGTAATATACATTAAAGACATTTTATATGTCACCGAACTTTTCTATGTAATGGAAATAGAAGAATTGCAATTTGTTCTTCTAACATTTCCATGCCTTTTCCATTGCCTTTTTCCAAAAAAAGAAAAGAAAAGAGGGGGCATCCAAATTATGAAAGGTGCGCCTTTTTGTGTTTATCATTGTTGTGTTTATAGACTAGTGTGTCATAGGTCAGTTATACTCTCAATCTAAAACCGTGAGAAAGCTGTCTATTTACGTGACCACTCTTGACATTGCTTGAATTGTTCTTAATTCTGTATTTTTTGTGACTATTACCCAAACCATGCATTGTTGTTGCTTCAAACTTACTGATTTCTTGGCAAATTATGGAACAATGTGCCAAGAAATCTGTACGTTTTAAGCAACAATAATGCATGGTTTGCTCATTAATGAAACTCGTGATAATCATGCATTATTAATCATAAAGCAGTGGTGGTGTTTGCATTCTAAATTTCATAGGCTCGCTGTGATTTATTTCACATTTTTCACTCTTATGCCTGATGTACCTTATTGATGTAAATTTTAATATGCTAAACAGTTAAGTGCTGACCAGTTTGTGCACTTACACTGTGCAATGTTGTTTAGCGATGTATCATTCCTTTTTAATGCACTTTCCAATGCATCTCCACTTTCGAATGATTAATATTTCAATCTGGAAACATTTGAAACATACGTTACAATTGTTTATAGTACACACTGATACATTTTAGGGCTTCTTGACAATGTCTTTTGTGACTCTTATATAAATATATTCCTTGGGTTTTGAACACGGCACTTCAACAAGTAATTTTGCAGTGAAACTCATAATAATCAAATTCAGACAAAATAAACTCTTGAAATTTAGATATTTTATTCCAATTTTTCGTTTAAGGCCAAATGTATATATTATACGGACGATAACATCAGACGACAATTAAATAAATCTGCTTCCAGAAGTACTGAAGGTCTTGCAACGCTGGTACTCTTGATATTTATTAGAACTCTTAATATTTATCTTCTTTTTTAGTGTTTAGTATATTTATGTAACATACGTGACTCATATGCGTAACAAACGTTACCAAGGTTTAAACCGTCACATTTTCATTTGTCATATGGTGACTGAGATTGTTTGAGAATATGTGTAGGACAAATCCATCTAGAATAATTTGGCAGTTATCTGCAAGTTCTATGTGTCCGAATAGAAAAAATATAGGAAACAATGTAACTTTACATGGTTAACAACCTCCATCATATCTATCAATATCTTAATTCACGGTTACAGTGACTTATCAAATGAATGAAAAAATATAGAAGGCACATTGAAATAAGAATGGTCATATCTTCGAAACTATCCACCAATAGAAGGATAGTTGCATTGTCCATCCCTAAACAGAATGAATATGGTCAAAGAAAAATAAGCGCAGTAACGTAAGTTACAGTGGTGAAATTTTCATGTTCAGCTTCAAATATCAGAACATAAAAAGTTTGCAACATTTGTTGCTCATTTTTGTTTGAGTTGAAATTCAGTGTATCCTCTTGCAATTTTTCGTTGTATGAATGTTTTTGAAAAAACTTTATTTTTTCAAAATTTCAAAACCTGAATTGTACATTTTTAATGGTTTTGGCCCTACAATCAGACTCTCATCTTTGTTCAAATTTGAACGAATGGAATTCAGTTGTCTTTATTTTCCAATATCTGAGAACATAATCTTACAAGAGTCATAGGAGAGACATGAAGGTGATACCGTTGTTCTAGCTCGTTGATTATTTTTGAGCATTGTCAGCCACTATAGTATATCCTCAAGTGAAAGAATCAGTACAAATTTAGTTTATTTAAGATTTTGAAGCTATTATTTGCAGTCAGCTATGCAGACATGCACATGCAAGTTTAAAAGCCATCTTGAATGTTGTTGTTGCATTGCTGAGCTAACAAGAAAGAATGACCAACCAAGGAACAGGCAACTTACTGATTCTTGCAGTGACTATAACTTGATTAATCTGAGTGTTTACGTAGTTATTACCTCCGCCAAGGGAGGAGGTTGTTTTCGTTACCGTTGGTTTGTTCGTTAGTTAGTTCGTTTGTCCGTGTGTAAATCAAAAAATGTAGTGAACGGATTGAGATGAAACTTGAAAGATGATTGAGATGCAGGAAAGGTTGAGTATGACGCAAGTAACAAAAGATTAACTTTTGGTAGTGATCCGAGAATTTTGGGGGAATTTATGAAGGATTTTTGATATTTTGGCAAGTAGGGTCAATGCACTTTGGAGTTCAGGCTGCGCGTATTTGAGGTTTGCATGAAAAAATCCACTAAAGTGCGTGTGAGGCGCGCCGTGCAGCTGAGGGTTTGTGACGTAACAAAGGCTTCTATATTAGGAAATACTGACTGGGCGACTTTCAGCACAAAAAATGGGTAGAAATCACTGATATCTCTATGGAAGAACAAGATCAGTGGTGGAAATGAGCTGCATGCTTGACGGAGTTCTGCGCTCTCAGAGTGCTTCTCTAGTTATTACAGTCCAAACTGTCACCGAAGGAAACTCACAATTATTCAGTGAAGATAAACTCCAAGAAAAAACTAATACACTAACATAAGGAAATAAAGAAAATCGATGTATCTGTAAAATCGTTTACTTGCCGACGTATGAATTGTAACAGGTTTACTTACCTCGTTGTACGGAAGATGCAAAGCTGTAGCATATGGATGCATTCATGACGAGACACGAAAAAAGCACGCAAAGACCTGCCACATTTAACATTGTTGGTACCACTAAACTACCGCCTCGATAGCCTGCAATAATGGCTTTGTGTAGATTTTTCTTCTTCCCAGGCGTAACCAAAGGAGTAAGGCGGCAAAGACATTAAAGATGTAAGCGAAGATATGAAGAAATTGCCGGAGGAGTACGCGCGTTCGATATGACGAATAACAGAATTTAAGCGTCAGAAAGTGATATTCCTCGCGTTCACTCTGATATTAGCGAGTTTTTGCAAGCAAGAGCGTGCCGTGTGCAAAATTTGCTTCTGCGTATGATCAAATCCGAGAAACGTCCCATCCTGGGGAAAAAATAGCGTTCGGTTCCGATGCTTCTGGGCAGGAGTGAGCCAGCCAGGCAGCAAGCCAGGCAATCAGCGATCTTGTCCCCACACCTCCGTCCTATTCATGAAAGTGCAACTGCTGGGGATGGGAGTCCGAGTCAAGGTCAGAGTGCGAAGACTGTCACAGCTGATTGCTTCCGCGTACTCTCGGTCTTCCCGTCGTGTAGCGAAAACTGCTGGTGACGTCGTCATAATGCATAGTTATCGAAAAGTGTTAATATTAACTTCGATGTCTGTCAGCTTGGCGAGGCCAATATGACAAGTAAAATATTTAAACCGTGATATTTTAGATAATAGCCTTGTGTTCATCATGCATCATCATTAGCAGACAATATGAATGCCGTTTTGAGGTAAAGAGTGAAATGATGAAGAAGACTATGAACTAAAGATTTTGTATATCAATGCTCAGCAGATCTATGAGAACGCACGATGATGACTCAAGTACAGAGTAGGATCTCGCCGTAACGTAGTCTCGGTATAGTAATGATAAATACTGGAATTCCCACATCTATTCTCATTTGCCGAAAAAAAGTAGTATGTTGTAAATGAAAGCCCTTAATCATATTGCAGTGTATTAATGAGATTCTAGAGAGGCGTTAAAATCAACATTGCACAAAACCGTATACTACATTGGTTGGCTTTCAAGTGATGAAGGAAATTTAGGAAGACATGAACTAAAGACCACCGCACACTACGATTTTCGGTCCCACGACTAAGCGACTTTGGATCTGAAATAAACTAGCGTGCTTGAGGCTATTGTCATTTATGTCGGATCCAAAGTCTGTCAGTCATGCGACCAAAAGTAGTATGGTGCGCGGCGGCCTTAAAGGAAACCAAAACCCAAAGAGCAAGCGCACCGGAACACATCTGTTTTGTTTTGTTTTGTTTTTGTTTGTTTTGTTGTTTTTGGGTATTTTTTTTTTTGGGGGGGGGGGGGGCAAAATCTCGAGGGGGGCACATTGTGTGACGGTGTGAGATCCTCGGCGAGGGAGCGAAGCGGCCGAGCAGGGGGAGGGTGTGGGAGGGGGATACCCCCTCCCATGGTAGGGCTTTTTGTAAAAACAGAGTACAAAAGTCGCGTTTATAGAGCATTAAAAAGCAAGTTTCTAATGAATTAAACATAGTGGGGGAAAAAATGCGACCGAGCGGGGGGAGGGTGTGGGAGGGGGGATACCCCCATCCCACGGTAGGGACTTTCTGTATAAACAAAGTACAAACGTCGCGTTTATAGAGCATTTTAAAGTAAATTTCTAGGGAATTAAACACGACGAAAACAGTTTAGTTTGAAGGACTATGATAATAACATACGGGGGAACATTATGTGACGGTGTGAGATCCTCGGCGAGGGACCGAAGCGACCGAGCAGGGGGAGGGTGTGGGAGGGGGATACCCCCCTCCCATGGTAGGGCTTTTTGTAAGAACAGAGTACAAAAGTCGCGTTTATAGAGCATTTAAAAGCAAATTTCTAGGGAATTAAACCTGACGAAGGAAAAAAAAAAAACTTAGTTTGAAGGACTACGATTATAACATACTTGGGCACATTATGTGATGGTGTGAGATCCTCGGCGAGGGAGCGTTGCGACCGAGCGGATGAGGTATGCGATTGGGTATCACGGTAGGAACTTTTTGTAAAAACAGAGTATAAAAGTCGCGTTTACAGAACATTTTATATCCAATTTCTAGGGATTAAACATAGTAAAAAAAATCACTGGGAAGGAGTATGATCATAACTTATGAAAACTGTTCATTTTACTATAAGTACCGACAGAGGGAGCGACCCACTTTCACTTTGCCATTCGTCTGAAATGTATTCATTAAAAGCTTAAACGTGATCGCATTGTTCGAGCAATAGAAATTATTCTTATAGTGCTAAAAAGCATAGAAGAAAGGGAAATGTACGTTTTACGAAAGGTATGTTTCAGGGGGCATGCTCGAGGACGCGAGGCTACCATCTATACACTAAATTTACTCATAAGTGCATATTGGTGTATAAATAATATATATATATTGATAGCGTGTTAGGATTTTCGCCCCGTCAGGGGCGAGAATTTCGCATTTTCAGTTATGAAATTGACAACTTTTAGACAAGAAAAGTGCCTTTATTGTTCATTTTTGGTCCTTAAATAATTGATTAATTATTTGTTACAGGGGGCACTTGGGGGGGGGGGGGGCAAAAACTCGTTTTGCCCCTCCCCCCCCCAAAAAAAAAAAAAATTATATATATATATATATTTTTTTTTTTTTGGGGGGGGGGTAAGTGCCCCCCTGCCCCCTCTCCCCGCTTCCGGCGCCCTTGCCAAAGAGAAATTTGGAATGAGTGAAAATACCAACATTTTAGTAGAACACAACAATGAAAGTTTTAGGAAAATGAGACAATCGATGCAAAAGTTATGAATTTCTAAAATTTTGGTGTTGGAACCGCAGGATGAGGAGACTACTAGAGATTATGGTGTCATGTGTGTACAACAATATACAGAAAATAATAAAGGGAATTCCACACAAATTCACTTTTCCAGCATAATGAAAGAGCACTTGACTGCTTGACTAACCTCTTTCAGAAAGCAGGGGGGATTGCTACCTCATGTTTACCTTTTGCAGTGATTTAAAAAATGTTCAAGATATCACATATTTTGATGCATATGTGTATAGGTCTGTTGTATCACAAAACATCCTACCATATGATTTTTTTTCTAATATGAAATTCCACGTAATATTACCAATCTATGAAATTCAGAACTGTGAGGAAGATAGAAAGATGGGCACAACACACACACACACACACACACCAAAAAATTCAATAACACCAGGTAAATTCGATTTCAAAATAGTTTGATATGTAAAACCATTTATTTTTCTTTAGTTCCGATCGGTTCGAGATATTGAGGTATAGTGCTTTCTTTTTTTCTTTCTTTCTTCAAAGTGTTGTATTACATTTTTTTTTCTACTCAGCACTTGTTCTTCGAGAGACCTACAGCTTCTGTAAAGTTTGACTTGAAGCATTAGATTTTAACCAAATCACAGTAATCATGCTCACTGAGAAAGGGCTCATTTTCGTCACAAAGCTAAAAATTGGTAAATAATTGGTAAATAAAAGAATTACCTGTAGGCTTTAATACCTTGCTGTTCTTCCTTTCTCTTTGCATTTTACTTTTCATTTGATTCACAGACCCATGTTTTTAGCCAAAAGTGACTGATTGAAAATGGAAGTGATAGATAATGCTACCAATTTTGTAGTTTGCAGAATAGTACTTATTGTTTATCACTGCACTTTATTACTTACTGTATGCAAGCGCGCCGGAACACTTCTGGTTTTAGGGGGGCAAAATGTCAACGGGGGCACATTTTATGTGCGATGTGAGATCCTCGGCGCGGGAGCGGAGCGAGCGAGCGGGGGGAGGGGGGGGAGGGTGTGGAAAGGGGGATCCCCCCCCCCCCACTGTAGGGATCTTTTGTAAAACAGGGTACAAAAGTCGCGTTTATAGACCATTTAAAAGCAAATTTCTAAGGAATTAAACATAGTGAAAAATAATCAGTGCGAAGGACTATGATTATTACATACGGGAGTACATAATAATGTGATGGTGTGAGATCGTCGGCGAAGGAGCGAAGCGACCGAGCGGGGGGAGGGTGCTCCCACGGTAGGGACTTTTTGTAAAAACAGAGTATAAAAGTCGCGTTTATAGAACATTTTGTAAAAACAGAGTATAAAAGTCGCTTTTATAGAGCATTTTAAATCAAATTTTTGAGGAATTAAACATAGTAAAAGAAATCACTGCGAAGGACTATGATAATAACTTATGAAAACTTTTCATTTTACTTTAAGTACGGGCAGAACGAGCGAGCCACTTTCACTTTGCAATTTACCTGAAATGTACTCATTAAAAGCTTAAACGTGATCGCATCGTTCGAACAATGAAAAATATTCTTATACAACGTACTGCTAGAAAACAAAGAAGAAAATGAAAAATGTAAGGTTTACTAAAGGTATGTTTCAGCGGGCACACTCGAGGACACGACTAAGGCTACCATCTATACACTAAATTTACTCATAAGCTCCTATTAGTGTATAGATACAATACTGTATGTTGTTAGTGTATTACAATTTTCGCCCCGGTAGGGGCGAAAATTTTTGCATTTTCAGTTATGAAATTACTACATTTAGACAAGAAATATGCCTTTATTGTTCATTTTGGTCTTTAAATCAGTGATTAATTATTTGTTACAGGGGGCACTTTGGGGGGGGGGGGGGGGGGCAAAAACTCGTTTTGCCCCCCCCCCCCAACATTTTGTTTGGGGGGGCAAGTGCCACCCCTGCCCCCCCCCCCCCCCCGCTTCCGGCGCCCTTGACTGTATGTGTTTTGTGCGTTACACAACGATACGTGTGTGTTGTATGTGAAAATGTCTCTACTTGTGTCTACATGTATATAGTGAGAGCGAGCAAAGAGAAAGACGTGCGAACAATCTGTAACATGTTTGCCGACGCAGACGAGTTAAATGAAGCATTATAGTGAAAGTCCAGAATAAACCATGCTTAGATGATAATTATCATAATGTAGTTCGTATTGAATAAAGAATGACTAAAGTTTGCGATCATTAGCTTCATGTGAAATGATTAACAGTGTAAATCAATGATATCTCTAAAGGATGTTACAATTCACCTGCACTTTCTTTAAGCAAACCTATATTCAAAGGCCCATTCAATTAAAGAAAACCTATTCAATCAATCATTCAATCAACAGCAGAACGACTGTTGATATGATCGGTTAGTTTAAAATTTATGTTGTTTGAGATTCAGTTTGTTTTATTTCACCACTTGTACGAATGAAATCATTAAGATAAATCTACATTGTTCTAATCAAAATATCAAAGTACCTATAAATAGTACTAAGAGAAAATAGATCATTGTTAATTTTGACCGCCTAATTATAATTATAAAGTTGTTTTGCAGATATCAAACTTTCACTTCCTTACCTAAAGTCATCTAATATTTGAGACTTTGCAATTAAGTCGATGGGAGTAGATGACAATAATCTATCACCTCACTGTAAATCTGGGCATGGAATTTTTACCAAAATAATTTGCAACATAAGAGTAGAATATTCACTGCGATGACGTACTACTTAAAGTGAGTAACGAATTAAATTCATTATAGTTTGTATAATCATTTCACTCGTGACTTTAAAAGTGGCCACGTTGTTATGAATCTATATAGCTACATATAAGAACGAAACAACAAAATATCTTCTTTATTACCGGGATCCTGATCACCTATAATGCTGGACGAATCGAATTCAAAATCATAAGTGCAATGGTTTCTGTCGCATGAATTTTTTAATCGGCCTTCATTCATATCAAATGATGTGAACGTGATGCCATTATCCTAATGGATAGACAAATCAGCAAATAGCATTTCCACTGCAACATGAATTCTGTACGCAGCACTTCAGCTATGCACACTACAATATTTGATACATCCATATATATATATATATATATATATATATATATATATATATATATATATGGATGACTGCAGCTGGCAGACGTTGCAGTATGTTCACCTTGCCTTTAATTCTCCCGAGCTTGAAAAAGACTGGTAACTCGGTCGAAAGCTCGGGAGAATTTAAGGCAAAGTGAACACACTGCAACGTCTACAAGCAGTCATTTCTCCGTCACACACACACACACACACACACACACACATATATATATATATATATATATATATATATATATATATATATATACATTTATGTTCTATGTTATTATAATCTCTTTGTTATCTGGCACACAACAGCGAGAATATTACATTGGCGTTATTGCAGTACACCCCTATTATAACCAACAACACGGGGATGCTCAGTTTGATATGATTACATTTTGAAGAAATGCAGCCAATTATGAAACAACAGCGAGAATATTAAATTGGCGTTACTGCTATTCATCCCCATTATAACCAACAACACGGGAATGCTCAGTTTGATATGATTAAATTTTGATGAAATGCAGCCAATAATATGAAATTAATAATGTATATTATTATTGTATTTTGTTGTATAACTACGAATCCATTGATGACATGGCCATTGTAGATTCATGTTAGTCAGATTATACTGTTACGAGTGCAGCCATACGATTGAGTCATTTTGTGTATCATTTCACAGCCCTAATGAAGGTCTTAAAAAGACCAAAAGCTCGGTAATAAACCACAATACGTTGATCACTAACAACGTCCACGAATGCTCTCATTCTCGCACTGTATATATGATATATATATATATATATGATATATATATATATATATATATATATATATATATATATATATATATATTATATATATATATATATATACATGTATATATATATATATATATATATATATATATATATATATATATATATATATACAGTGCGAGAGGAAGAGCATTCGTAGACGTAGCTAGTGATCAACGCATTGTGGTTTATTGCCGAGCCCTGATGAAGGTCGTAACAAGACCGAAAGCTCGGCAATAAACACGTACGTTGATCACTCGCTACGTCCACGAATGCTCTTCTTCTCGCACTGAATAGATAATGAAGGAGCTACACTGGTGCTGTACACGGTCGGGACCCCTTCTCGCACTCTATATATACATACATATATATCATATATATATATATATATATATATATATATATATATATATATATATATACATATATATATATACATATATATAATATATATATATATATATATATATATATATATATATATATATATATATGTATATAGTGAAAACTTTGAGCAAAGAAAATGGGTTTTCATCGGGATTCGGACCCGAGACCTCCGAATTACTAGACCGGTGCTCTACCGACTGAGCTATTGAAAGCCCTAGTTCGGTGTTCGTCCCAAACCCTTAGTTCTCTTTGCTCGTGTGGTCAGAAGTTATAGTGTGTGTATGTGTGCCACACACACACAATGCATATCCCGATGAAAACCCATTTTCTTTGGTCAACTATGTATGTTCACTATGTATTATAGTTTCTGGTCAGTTTTCTCTCTCTTTGTTTCAATATATATATATATATATATATATATATATATATATATATACATGTATATAAGGTGAAGTGGGCTCGGCATCGTACGTGATAGGTTCTACATTATTTTTATGTATAGGTGAGACGGAAGAATGACTGCTGGCAGACGTTGCAGTATGTTCACGTCTCCCGAGCTTGAAAAAGACCGGTAACTCGGTCGAAAGCTCGGGATAATTAAAGGCAAAGTGAATATATTGCAACGTCTACCAGCAGTCATTCCTCCATCACACCTATATTATATATACATATTGTTAGAAAGAAAATACGAGATGACTATATATTATATATACAGGATGTTGGCCGAGCGGGAATTATGCTTCCAATTGGCAGATTCTCCCCTATGGAAGAGAGATATAGTCATATTGAACGCGCAAATACATTCACGCAATATTCATCATCACGATGAGAGTGATATACAACAATTGAGTTGAAGTGGAAGAGCGTATTTCCGGGCGAAATGATAGTTTATTGGCAGATACTTTTCGTTGATGCACAATGCCCATGATCGAGATGAGATGTTACAAGTATTATTGTTACTAAGCATGTTTAGAGCTGCGCAATACAAAGATTAATCATTTCATCGACCCTTTGGCCCTCTTGGTCTTCGTCGAGTTATATGCCACACACGAGGTCAAAATATATGCGATCTACAGACACATTGAAGAACAGCCTAAGAATAGCCTGACTATAGGAAGATGACCCCGAGTAATGTTACGGTATTAGTTATTAGTGTATAATTATTATAAGTCTAGCCACTCACAGAGTTATCGGACTGAATCCTATTTCGCTCAAATGCCTTAAAATACAATGCTGTGTCACGTATACCGTATAACGCGGTTTCCCGAACCATAACATCTAAAGCGATTTACAATAAGTATGATTCTACTTTGAATTTGCTGTAAATTATCATTGCTATGTAAAGCAGAATGTACTTGATTTGTTACTTTGTGTTTTCTGAATTAATTGTTGTATTTTGTCATTCTGTTGCAGGGCCCCCAAGGATCACAGTGTGTAAACCACTGATGGGGCTACCCCGGGTATTAAAAATACTCAATAAATAAATGAATAAACAATAAATCGCGAGTTTCTGCAGAAAAAGCTTTCGCGAAGGACATTTCTGAAAGTTTGATATGAGCGCTTGGTTGATGGCTGTTTTTTATCTGGTCAGCTTCCATCAGGTATATCAACGATTTGGTTGATAACAAGGGAAATTTGTTGACCCGTGAAGATTGTGTACGGAAACTCTGTTTGAAACTTAATCACCTGTCATATTATTCGGTAAGTCAAGTAATTAAGTGTCGGCTTGGTGGTTATTTTCAAAGATGTTTTTAAATAAGCAATTATACAAGATGAAAAAAGTCATTAGTGATAAATATTCGTTTTGTAAAGAAGACTTGGAAGATATTGTACATTTCTTTTATGAATGTGAAGCTAGTAAGTCAATCTGGAATGAAACTGAAAGATGGATAAATGAAGGTTCTAGAACACGAATAAAATCTAGTCTGGAAAATATTATCTTTGGTTTTAAAGAAAAGAGAAACGACGCTCTAAATTGTGTTGTGATTTTGATTAAGCAACAACTGTTTGTACAAAAGTTAAAAAACATAGTCCCTAGGTTTAAATCTATGAAGAAAAAAAAATTCATTGAATATCATGCAGATGAGAGATATATTTATTCTATATCGGGTACTCTCAACAAGTTCAGTTTAAAGTGGCAGTCACTACAACATTTCTTTGTGTAAACGTTTACGAGAGAAATGTTAAGAAAAAAAAAAGGAGACTATGGTTGAATGTTTTTGAATTTGTATTATGATGACCTGGAGAAAAAAAATAGTCCATCATGGAGGGCTAAAAAGTTTGGAAAAAAAAGCTTGCATCAACCATGTCAACAGAGATAGATCGTTTTACTTTTGTAATATACCACTATCTTAATGTCAGTTTTTACAGTCTCTACGAATGAACCTACTTCAAGCATCAGAATGTATTGGGGACGTAATGAGTGTTGCCTAAACTATAAACAACAACGAACAAGTATATTTGTTGTTTTTCAGCCCTTTGTAATTTGTGATGAAAAGGCGCTTTATATCAATCCACAAAAAGTCCTCCCGTCTCATATAAAGCTATACTTCTAAGCAGTGTCTTCAAGGATTTAGGTGATACCCATGAAGCTGAGAAAAAGAACTCGTAAACAAAGAGAAATGATACCATTAGGACAAAATGTCGAAGTAATGGCAGCCATTGGATTTTTGGTAATCGTGGGGGGCCGCTGTCCGGGAAACGCTGTTCAGTTGACAAGTATTGTTTGCCTACGTTCATTGAGAGGCATTCCCCATTATGCAACAAGCAGGTTGATGCGCACTTCACGACCGAGCCCTCCATTTCCAATATCACGTGATTGCGCAGGCAGTGACCCGGATGCGGATGGGCAAAATCCTTCTGTACATAGAGGCGCGATGCTACTTTGGGAGCTGTCATAAAAGTATAGAAAGAAAATACACTCCACTGCCAGTTTTACCATCATTACATATTCACACACAACACTAATATTGTTCAATATTTCTCATGGCCTAAATCACTGTGGTTTTACACATTTCAAAATTCCTAAAGCAAGTAAAGACTACTGAAATTATATTGTACATAATTACTTCCTCAGCATTCCGAAATTTGGCATCGAGCTTAATAAATCATGTCCATACATTATCTATATCCTTTCCTGCCTGCGCCTCTTCATAGACCTGGACTGATTACATGGCGTGCTTCGATCTCCTCACTATTCATTTACTTTATTGATTAACTGATAATACATCATTGTACGTAAAACATGAATAATATTATATAGGTACATGATTGTCACAGCTGGCTTATTCTTCTGACCGTAATATAGGTTTTTCCCGGCCAATTTCGAGCTTTTGTCAGTCCATTTGATATAAGGTTCATTCAATTTAGCAAAAACACCTCGTTATCGCACAGTCTGTCATTCAAAATTGCAACTTGTGCGTTCAATTTAGCATTTCGATCATTTGCTCATGTGGCTTTCAAATTCGTAAAAAGGGCATTCAAATTGGCTGGTACTCGACGTTCATTCAAATTCGCCACCACTCGCCGAAAAGGGTACTTGAGTCATTCAATTTCGCGAATGTGCAGTCAAATTCCGAACATTTTCATTCAAATTAACGTCATGTTCTTCTTTTTTTTTTTTTTTTTGAATAGGTGAGAACATTTAAATGTCTGCATTTCTATGTGGCTTTTTGTTTCATCCGCGCACTTTAAGCAATAAAAGTATCACTTTTTAACCCGAAATAACTCGAGTTTGTTGTTCTGTGACTCCCCTTTTCTTTCATACATATAGGCCTACATGTACCAATACTACAGATTAACTTCATCTTCTTACAGTCATGACAGTACAAGTTAGATACAGACGTATATTTCAAGACAGAGAAAGAATTACAGGAACATTTTGATTATCATAACCTTGACTTGCTAAAACTGGCCGACACACTCGGAGTAAGCGCTCAATGGCCAGATAGGTTGTGGCCACATGCACTTCGGACTGGGAAACTCAATGAGCACATTGAAAAAAGAAGCTGTTGCCAAAATCTCCAAAATAAATACGAAAATATGAAGTGTATTATAATGCTTACAAACAAAACATATGTTGTATAACATAAAGAAAGAACCAATGCATAAACATGTGTGCTAATTTGACTGCAAAAGATGTTAAATTGGATGCCCAAAAACGAATTCGAATGACAAGCGGATCATTCTAAATCTAATGAACGAATGACGAAATGGTGCTTGTTTAACGAATTTAAATTGAAAAAGTGTTACTTAGAATGAGGTTAAAGGTAATTTGAATGCTCGAAAATGAATTTGGATGAAGAGATCATAAAATTGAAATACCGAACATGTCATCTATAAATTTTGATAAATTGAACGCTGCAATAAGGAATTGGACTGACAAAAATGCGAAATTGGCCGGGAAAACCTACAACAAATCTGACCATCAACCAAAGCCAAACGCGGCGATTATGTAGAATCTTGCGGTCTTTTATGACTTCGTCCAAGGCTAACATGATTACGAAAAATAGAAAATGGGCAAGAGAAAAGGATGTGCGTTCTTAATCTATCACATTACAATAAACCAAAAAGGAGTCTTTATTTCATTTATTTATTTTCATTTTCAACTAAGGATAAAATTATATATAAAAGATTTAATTCATCTAGTACATGTATACTAAGATTAAGTTGACGATTATAAAACCTACCAGGTTTTTGGCAAATGGTCAAGCGCTCCCAATCACACGGTAAATCATTGAACTTTTCATAGCGACGCACCTCCACACAATTTTCATTCTCAAGCCCGTTATTGGGTTCGCCTGAGTTCCAGTCTGGGGGATACATAAAATATGCCAGAGTTTTGTCAACAATTGTTTGAGTTCTTAATAATTTCTAATTAGTTGCTCCACGCAGTCTCCGTTACTATACTATTTTCCCACAAGACTAATGTCTGTCTCTTCAATGACAATCGTTGATTTGGCAATGTCAATCGTTCATTAAACTTCCACGAATTCTCGATCCTCATTGAAGCGAAACAGAACTGCCCCTACCACGCCCTCCTCAAACCACTAGACATTTTAAATTTTTGAAGAAAATTGCCTACAAAACAGACACAACTATACAAACACAAAAGTTACAAAGTAAAAATTAGGTAAAACATTCATCTTTATGTACAACTATCCTGATATGACATTAAGTGTGATACTCGTTCCAAAAGTTCGTTATTCCCAAACACACAAATTTCCTAATCCGAAAATAAGATACCTTCTTATCATTAACCTTCGGAGTAACGAAGCCTACGTCATTTTCGGATGAACGAATCTTCGGCATAGCGAACATTATTTCATTTTCGGATAAACAAGATTAGTATAAAGCGAACCATAATCTTCATTTTTGGATTAAAAAAACATTGGTATAGCGAGCCTTTCTTCAGTTTTCAGCCTAACGAGCCTTCGGAATAGCGAACATATCCCCTGCAAACTGTAGTGACAAGAGATCATCATGTACGCCATAGTTTGAAATTGTTTCAAAATGAACATTGGAACTAAGTTGATACTTAATTGCTATCAATTTATATATATGAAGAGTTTGTTTGCAAAAACCGATAAGTCCATATTTGTCAAATGGAGATATTTGCGATTAAAGGGCAAGAAAAATAACGAGAATAATAAGAAATTTTTTGCTTCTTTTGACCATTACTTCAAAAATGTACCTTTATATGTAGTGACCAAAATATCATTTAAAAGGTATTATTTTGTACTTTATGACAGAGACCGTACGTCAAAATCTTCAAAAATGGACTTATCGGTTTTTGCAAACAAACTCTTCATATATTTATATTATATTATTATAGGCAAATCAAGTCCTTTTTTTTTTTTTTGCATCACACATCTCTGTATGCTGCTATATGTCGTTATTCTTGTAATCCGGAGTTTAATAATTACGCTTGATATTTTTTTTTACATCCAAAACTAAACCGATGGCAAGTGCCTACACGAACAAGTCCAGCCCAATAAAAATAAAACAACAACAATCAGGCTTGTGTACATGTAAAGCCTCCTAGCGTGATATTTTTATAAACACATTTTTACACAATTGCAAAGGAAATTATCAGTTCACATTAATTTTCTATTATAGTGTGCTTTTCTGATTTTTTAGTCACAAACTGTAGGCCAGTGATTTTTTTTTCGTACTTATGCGACATTTTGAAATGATTGCATGTCTTTCTCTGCTCCGGGATTCTTTGACAATAATTGAACTGTAACCACCCAAGTCTCAATTCAAAGGTAGAAACCTATCATTTATAAAAAAAAAAACACAAGAGGAAAAAGCAAACAAAGCGGAAGAAGTAAAGACTTACTGAGATATGGAGGTGGTATATTGTCCTCGCCACAGCTCCAGCCATTGACTATGTCAGATGACCTACGACAGTTGACCCACGTCTTATCGGAGCCCTTGATGCTGCGGATGTAGGCCTCCTGAGCGGCCGATGTGATCAGAAGGAGTGCTGCTCCTTTTAACGAGCAGATCCTTTTAGCTTCATCATAAGTTGCCAAAGATGGATGAATGACGTAGCAGGTGTCGTTATACCGCTTCCAACCAGCCTCGCAACGAACTGCAAACATGTAAGGTGACAATGCAGTGGGTCATGGTTCTACAACATTTCATTTCATTTCATTTCATTTCATTTCCGACAAAAGTATACAACATGACATTTGCATATAAACAAAATAGAGTACAATGTAACTGTCGCATGTTCAAGTGAGATTTAAAGGGACTGTACAGTACTGGTTGAGGTGGGTATTCATGTTTTGAACATTCCTAAGTGAGATAATGAAAAGCCTCTTATGAAATATGAAAGAGCATGTAACTTTAAGAAGGATTCAACGTTTATTTGATGAAAAAAAAAGTGCTAATAATAATAGGCGACATGCCACAACTTTATTAGGATCTATTTGTTTCACCTTGTTTTTGGATATCTCAGCCATTTCAAAACCGATTTTCATCGAATAAACTTTTGATACCCCTTAGAACTGCATGCTCTTTGACATCTCATAGAGTGGTTTCTGAATATCTCGCAAAACGTTAAAAGCTAAATCCTCACCTCGACCAGAACTGTACACACCCTTTAAATGAAGATCATTTTCTTACAATAAAACAAAACTCACTTTTAGTTATAGAAATGTATGGGCAAACTGTAACTGAATTTATTGTAACAAAGAAATGATGTCGGAATCGTTCCTGCGACACGATATTGCTCCCACGAAATATCTGCACGATAAGCCAAAAATAAAATCCACCCACAACTATGACTCTAACCCTAATCCTATTCTTTACATCAAACAAAACTTAAACCCTATCACATACTCTAACCCTAACCCTACGTGCTTAGAGAAAGTAAGACCGGGGCAATTGTCACAGGAGCAACGATGTCGTATCACCAACGAGAATACAGCAGGCTGATTCAATATACCAGGCTAACTAGACCCAATATATCATTGATAATATATTTTCATCATGGAAAAGAAGTCAAAGACTGAAATCTTTTATTTTGACTAGTAAAAATTTGCACCGCCTTATCGTACCACTCGCAGGGGCTGATCCAGGAATTCCGTAAAGGGAGCTCACGTGCCCCCCCCCCCCCCCGTTTTTCTTTTTATTTCTCCTGTTTTAACAAAAACTAAAGAGGGGGCGCGTGCCCGGTACGCCTCCTCTGGATCCGCCATGACTCGTATCTTTTGCTGTGAAAAAGACTCTACAGTGCCAGTAATAATGAAACGGGAAATAAAACTGTCATAATTTAAAAGAAAAATCTTAGAAGATGCTTTCTCAACTTGAAAACCTTGAGTCAAGCCCGGTAGTAATCATTTTGTCAGCAGCTGTAAAACAGGTTAAGCCGTTCATAGGCTTATGGTATAGATATTTGACTCGTTTGAGCGGTTTCCATGTGCATTGACATGTTATTGTCTAAGCTATATGAGACAGGTTAACATTTTTGCTCTTAGCGGTAAAAGTCTGGAGGAAAAAAAAAAAACCCACACACAAAAACATCCTTGTCAAGTACTTCCCTAGCTTTCTAAACAATCTCCGCAATCATGTTGTTGTTGTTGATGATGATAATAATGATGAAACAACATAATCATATAGCACCATTTGTATGTAGAACCCACAATCAGACTCTCATCTTTGTTCAAATTTGAATGAATGGAAATGCAGTTGTCTTATTTCCAATATCTGAGAACATAATCTTACAAGAGTCATAGCAAAGTCATGAATAGGAATAATTGTTCTTACATAGTTCTAGCTAGTTGATTGTTTGAACACTGTCAGCCACGATAGCATATCCTCAAGTGAAAGAATCAGTAAAAATTAGTTTGTTTAAGAGTTTGTAGCTAATTTCCAGTCAGCTATTCACGCATGCGCATGCAAATTTAATAGACATCTTGAATGATGTTGTTGCATTGCTGAGCTAAAAAGAAAGAATGTATGACCAACCAAAGAACAGACAACTTTATGCTTCTTGCAGTGAGTGACTATAACTTGATCAATCTGAGCTCTTCTAGTTATTATTGCGGTCCAAACAGTCGCCGGAGGAAATTCACAATTATTTAGTTAAGGTAAACTCCAAGAAAACGCAAATACACTAACATAACGAAATAAAGAAAAATCGATGTTTCTATGTGAAACCGTTTACTTGCCGACGTATGAGTTGAAACAGGTTTTCTTATCTCGTTGTACGGAAGATGCAAAGCTGTAGCATATGGATGCATTCATGACGAGACACGAAAACAGCACGCAAAGTCCTGCCACATTTGACATTGTTGGTACCAATAAACTACCGCCTCGGTAGCCTGCAGTAATGGCTTTGTGCAGATTTTTCTTCTTCCCAGGTATAACTAGTGGAGTAAGGGGGTAAAGACTTTAGATATAAGCGAAGATTATGAAGAAATTACCGGAGCAGTAACTGATGAACAATAAGTAAGTGTCAGAAAGTGATATTTCTCGCGTTCACCGCAATAATGACGTCGTCACGCATAGTTATTAGGGACTTTTCGATTTGCACGTTGAGCCAGGCGTCACCCTGTTATGACGTAGTTTTTACGTACTGCGCATGCGCGAGTGTCGACCCTCGGCTCATCGCACAAATTTCGAACGCGTTAACCCCGGTTATCACCGTCCACCCAAATCGGTTGCGCCGCGCTCAACCCACCCTTGCTATGACGTCACACTCCTCTCTGGTATCGTGCGAAAGAGCACGATGACTCTCGGGAAATCCGTGCTCAGTTCACCTGTTTTCCTTTTTCTTTCGAGAGAATATTTATATTCTAATTACATGAAAGCTTATGATCTTGATACGTCACAGCAGCAGCGCTGACATACAAACTACAGCCTCTGGTACCTACTTTATTTGCCCGTTTTGACTATTTCGCACTTTGCAACTGCCTACCGTAGTCCCACACATGCATTTACACGTAATGCTGTACGCAAACAGATTTTGGTGCTTTTGGCCTAGCTAGTGCAGCAGCGCATTTGCCTAGTAGTCTTACCATGCATCATATTTTAAAATCCACGTAATTCCTCCCAGGATACGCATCTAGTCAAAGACAAAATAAATACTAGAGATTGTAATTTGTCATCAATGACAAATTAAGGTGATCCGATTTTTTTTTTTATCAATGATTCGAGTCCTGATACTGCAAAGTCTCAGCTACAACATATTAAAATCTGAGAGAAATTCACCAAAGCATAAGTAAGATAGTGCTCGATAAAGAGAGTCATGTCGATTTTCACATCTAAAAAATTCCCTCCCATAGAGATAACACGTCATAGCGAAGATAGAAAAAGAAGTACATATGACCTTTGACCCCACTTTGCACAGACAAGATGGCATCTGAGCAAAAAGTGGTTATTTTATGAAATGATCCCTGTAACATGGTCTTTACGTGTGCCAAATATGGGAAAGATAGGACATGTATTCACCAAGATACAGGATGAAACATCTATGACCTTTGACCCTAATTTACATGTCCAAGATGGCGTCTGATCAAGTAGTTGTTATTTTATGAAATAATGTTTGTGACATGAACTAAACATGTGCAAAATGTGGTGGTGATACGGTATGTTTTTCTTGAGTTATTGCACATAAAGTTGCAAAAAGAAAGAAATATTTCAATACATCGAAGATAAACTTTAATTTCAAGTAAGTTTTTTGACGTGATCCCGACATCGTATGAAAAAACCAAGGGCACACTACGATAGCCCTACCTCTCAGCTACAACGTATTAAAATCTCAGAGAAATTCACTGAAGCATAAGTGAGCTAGTGCTCGATAAAGATAGTCATGTCAATTTTCATTTCCATAAAAATTGCACTCCCATAGAGATTACACGTAAACTGGTCAAATTTGACAAGGTTACTTTCAATCCATTTTTTCGAGGTGATGTAGTCATCTAATCAAAATTGCGTAATGACATTTATGAAAGAGCATTTCGTAAGCTACAACATATTGAAATTTGGGTGAAAATTGGCAAAGGAAAAGTGAGATACGCTCGAGTAAACTTGAAATTTGATGACGTCATTTTGAAAATTTACTTTTTTTACTTTATTAAGAAATTTGATATCTTTTAATCATTTTGTCAGCATAGCCAACCCATGAAATGACATGTACAACTCATCAGCTTTCAGAATGTGTCAAGAAAATGGGGGGTCACCGTCCATCCTGACGAGTAAAATCGGATTTAAAATTGGCGGTTTTTTGGCATAGTTGCACTGTGTATCCCCATTGACGCACGCGCGGAATTTTGAATTTGACGGGCCCGTATGACGTCATATTGAGTCGGATCGACTTGAAACTTGGTAGAAATAATCCTTGACATTTTGGACAACCGATCCGTGTGAAAAAATGGAAAATTTCTATTTCATATTAGCTCTGCGTGCGAATATGTGCGCGCGCGTACGCGTCCGTCCGATTTTTTCAATTTTTCAAAAAATGCTCAAAATGGTCTGAAACGTGTGCAAAAAAAAATTGAGCTCGATTTGAGCATACAAATTTTTCAACGCGCGCGTACGCGCGCGTTTTGAAATAAAAATGAATTTTGAGCATATGAGTAGAATCCGCTTGACTTGAAATATATGTGACGTAAATTTCATTGAAATATTCCACTCCATTAATGAGATATGCATGAAAATGTGTTTTCATATAATGACGTCATAGTGACGTCACGGTCGACTGATCACTATGATTTTACTTGCGCTGTCGTCTTTGCGACATGACACATATATGGTATAAGTTTGACATTGAGAAGCAATGCACTTTCTGAGCTAACCTCTGCACAACTTTTGAGGAGAAATAAAGAAAGAAACAAAGAAAGAAGAACTAGAACCGGAATTTGTCAACACTGACAAATTAGGTGATCCGATCTCTTCGAAAATCAATGATTTGAGTCCTGATCCAAATATTCATGGCCATACAGGTTTCATCTGTGTTGACGGGACATTGGCCGTGTGATGTTTGGATTCTCTTTTAGAAAAGGGAGTGAGACCTGCCATCTTTGGTACCGAATTCCGTATACACTAACGGAAATACAGAATGAAGTATATTTGACCTTTGACCTAACTTTGCACACCCAAGATGGCGTCTAAGCAAAAAGTGATGATTTTATGAAATGATTCTTGTAACATGGTCTTTGCGTGTGCAAAATATGGGAAAGATAGGACATGTATTCACCAAGATACAGGATGAAACATTTATGACCTTTGACCCTAATTTACATACCCAAGATGGTGTCCGATCAAGTAGTTGTTATTTTATGAAATAATGTACGTGACATGTACTAAACATGTGCAAAATATGGGATTGATAGCCGTTGTTGTTGTTCATCTATTGCACAGAAAGTAGTAGAAAGAAAGAAAAATAAAGAAAAACTATGTTATTTTATAGAAATTTCAAGGAGAAGCATAAAAAAATCAGGAAAAGATAAAGTAAGGAAAGGGAGATTAAGATTAACTAAAGAAAAAGAAGGAAAAAAGTGTTTTAAAAAAATAAAAAAAAATATTGGCAGGGGTGAGCCTCGAACCAGGGACCTTAGGGTTACGAGTCGGATGCGCTACGCAATGACCTATTTCATTCTCCATAGGCCCTGTGTATTAAGCAAAATGACGCTGCATCAAAGCCTCGTGCCATTTTCAACCAAGTTTTTCGACGTGATGCCGACATCGTATGAAAAAATGGAGAGCACACTTAAGATAGCCCAAAGTCTCAGCTACAACATACTAAAATCTGGGAGAAATTCACCGAAGTGTAAGTGAGCTAGTGCTCGAAAAAGAGAGTCATGTCAATTTTCACTGCCAGGAAAACTGCTCTCCCATAGAGATAACACGTAAACTGGTCAAATTTGACAATGTTACTTTCAATCCATTTTTACGAGGTGATGCCGTCATCCAATCAAAATGTTGTAATTACAATAATGAAAGATCATATATTAAGCTACAACATACTGAAATCTGGGTGTAAATTGGCAAAGGATAAGTGAGATACGCTCGAGTGAACTTGAAATTTGATGACGTCATTTTGAAAATTTACTTTTTTTACTTTATTAAGAAATTTGATATCTTTTAATTATTTTGCCAGCATCGCCAACCCATGAAATAACATGTCCAACTCATCAGCTTTCAGAATATGTAAAGAAAATGGGGGGTCACCGTCCATCCTGACGAGTAAAATCGGATTTAAAATTGGCGTTTTTTTGGCATCGTTGCACTGTATATCGCCATTGACGCGCGCGCGGAATTTCAACTTTGATTGGCCCGTATGACGTCATATTGAGTCGGATTGACTTGAAACTTGGTAGAAATATTCATTGACATTTTAGGCATCCGATAAGTCTAAAAAAACGGGAAATTTTCATTGCTTATGAGCTGTGTGTGCGAATATGTGCGCGCGCGTACGCGTCCGTCCAATTTTTTCAATTTTTCAAAAAATGCTCCAAATGGTCTGAAACGTGTGCAAAAAAAACTTGAGCTCGATTTGAGCATACAAATATTTCAACGCGCGCGTACGCGCACGTTTTAAGAGAAAATATGAATTTTGAGAATATGAGTAGAATGCGCATAACTTGAAATATATGTGACGTAAATTTCATTTAAAAATTCCATTCCATTAATGAGATATGATTGAGAATGTGTTTTCATATAATGACGTCATAGTGACGTCACGGTCGACTGATCACTTTGATTTTAGTTCGATTGCCGTCTTTGGGAGACGATACATATATGGTATAATTTTGAAATTGATAGGAGGAGCACTTTCTGAGCTAATCGATACACAACTTTTGAGGAGAAATAAAGAAGAAGAAAAACAAAGAATCCGTACAGATACAGAAGGTGATCCGAGAGGATACTCGGATCACCTAATAAAGAATCAGTACAGATACAGAAGGTGATCCGAGAGGATACTCGGATCACCTAATTACAAGTACAGAAACGAGTCACAAATTCCGCTTATATGCACGCAAGGCACAGGGCCTGGTTGCCTCCTGCACACGC
Source organism: Diadema setosum (assembly GCF_964275005.1). NCBI lineage: Eukaryota > Metazoa > Echinodermata > Echinoidea > Diadematoida > Diadematidae > Diadema > Diadema setosum. Next base: position 34,508,662 of record NC_092704.1, read on the forward strand.
CACGAGACGTGACGCCGCCGGCGCCCGAAATCGAAATGTGTTTTAGCAGCCGGTCAACGTACAGACGTGACGCCTTGACGTACGGTTGCGCTCGGCGGCACGTCCTTCTCGTTCACCCAATCGAAAACTCCCTATTGACAAATATCAAATATTAACTTAGATGCCATGTCAACTAAGAGAGGCCAATCTAACAAGTGAAATATCTAGACCGTGATATTTCGATAGCCTTCCCTGGCCTTGTGCTCATCACGCATCAGTATCGGCTGACAAGATGAATATCGTTTGGCGGAAGTGGATGAAATGCTGAAGAAGACTATGGACTCTAAAGATTTTGAATATTATTGCAGAAACGTGGGAAACTCAAGATGGTGACTGCAGCACAGAGTGGGACCTCGCTTGAACGTAGTGATGATAAAAATATACTAGAATTCCCACATTTACTCTCATGTGCCGAAAAAAAAAGGAGTATGTTGAAAATGAACGCCCTTAAGGGTGTGTACAGTTCGGGTCAAGGTGAGGATTTAGATTTTTAACGTTTTGCGAGATATTTAGAAACCACTCTATGAGAGGTCAAAGAGCATGCAGTTCTAAGGGGTATCAAAAGTTTATTCGATGAAAATCGGTTTTGAAATGGCTGAGATATCCAAAAACAAGGTGAAACAAAGAGATCCTGATAAAGTTGTGGCATGTCGCCTTTTATTATTAGCACTTTTTTGGATATCTCAGCCATTTGAAAACCAATTTTCATGAAATAAACGTTGAATCCTTCTTAAAGTTACATGCTCTTTCATATTTCATAAGAGGCTTTTCATTATCTCACTTAGGAATGTTCAAAACATGAATCCTCACCTCAACCAGTACTGTACAGTCCCTTTAAACGTATTATGAGATTCTAGGGAGGACCTAAAACCATCATTGCACAAAGCCGTATACTACATTGGTTGGCTTTTTGTGAACGAAGGAAATTTAGGAAGACATGAACACACACTGCGTCTTTCGGTCCAAAGACTAAAGCCCCTTTTACACTTTCACGGATTGCTACACGGATGACCACGGATCGTCGTCCGTGGTGTTCCGGCATGCAAAATATCGATTTTCATCTCAATGAAGGTGTGAACACGATCCCAACTGGGTATCTACACGGACAAGTACGGAGGCTACACGGACAAGTACGGTGCGTACACGGACAGACAAGGAATGTACGCGGACCACAGCGGAAACGATACGGAGGCAACAAGGATATCAAGGAAGAGCACGGATGCAACTGGGTCCCTTCGAGGTCATTACACAGATATCCCTAAAATGTTGACAGATGACATTTGCTTTTGCTTTTGATACTTTATCTTTCTCGGACGACATGTCTCCAGAGCTAACAAGCACACCAAATCTGCAGCAGCGTACATACTTCTCTGCTTGTGGACACCATTAAGGCATATCTCTTTGTTTCAAACTCTCATTTTTCTGGAAAATCAAGACATAAATAAAGCAAAACAAAACAAATCAAAACACACAGAAAGAAGAAAAAAACAGCAAGGAGGTATGTGTGGGTCACTTAAGTTTCTCCGGCGACCACTAAACGAACAGTATGAGGGGTTGATGGCTGTACTGATGGGGGAAGATGTGAGCAAATTTCACGGACTTTATGAGCTAGTATTGGCAAAATACACGAATATTTCATCCCGGATGGCGCCGATGCTAATGCGGACGTCCCGATGTCTTCATGGATTGTCCTAGAATGAATACGGAGGCAACACGGAGTAGCCGATGCCTACGAGGAAGGAATACGGAGGCAGCACGGAGTAGACGGTGCCAGCAAGGAAGAGTTTGTATTGATTTTCATCCGTGATGTCCGGGATGAAAAATTAAGCAAGCTTAATTTTTTCCGCGGACATGCCGGATGATCAAGGATAATACCGGATGACTTCACGGAGTCAATACGGTCATGCCGGAAACGGCACGGTACGAATGATCCCGGATCGACGATCCGTGGTCATCCGTGATGCGATCCGTGAAAGTGTAAAAGGGGCTTAAGCAACTTTGGATCTGAAATAAACAAGCGTGTTTATTCTGAGGCTATTGTGGTTTATGTCGGATTCAAAGTCTGTCAGTCGTTCGACCGAAAGTCGTATGATAAAAAGTTGTATGGTGTGCGGCGGCTTTAAAGGAATCCAAAACCGAAGGAGAAATGTGGATTGAATTAAAGCAACAACATTAGTAGAACACATAAGTGGAAGTTTGAGGAAAATTGGACAATCAATGCAAAAGTTATGAACTTTCAAAGTTTTGGTGTTGGAATCGCTGGATGAGGAGACTACTAGAGATTATGGCGTCATGTGTGTACAACAATACAAAGAAAATATAAAGGGAATTCCATTAAAAAAGAATATTTTTTAATGAAAATTACACGTTCTATCAACTTCCCCTGCTTTCTGAAAGTAGTTACTGAGTCAAGCAGTCAACACAACACACACACACACACACAGATACACACACACACACGTAATATATATATATATATATATATATATATATATATATATATATATATATATATATATATATATATATATATATATCATTATAATCTCTATGTTATATAGCACACAACAGCGAGAATATCAAATTGGCGTTATTGCTGTATACCCCCATTATAACCAACAACACCGGAATGCTCCGTTTGATATGATTAAATTTTCATGAAATGCATTCGCTAAAGTGTTCTACTAATGCTGCTGCTTTCACTCACTCCACATTTCTCTTTGAGTTTTGGTTTCCTTTAAATCTTCCAATTTGATCAAGCCCGCGAGACCATTTCATCAAATTCCCACTCGTTGATGAAAATTGCTGCCAGAGACTTTGGAAGAATAACGTGTAACTGAACGTCATTATCGAACTAATCATGCGCGCACCCAGCGATGGTGAGAGTACAGTTACGTCTATGAGTGACAATTCTTTACAAGGGCAAATCACTCGAAGGATTGCATTTGTTTTCTTCTGATTTTTCATTTGTTTGTTGAAGATGTCACATGCGTACAACAATGTAAGGGAAATATAAAGAGAATTTCTCAAAATTTCATCTTTTGAAAAAAGTACACATTCCCTTGACTCGTTACCGACATTTGTTATGGGCAATATCATTCCCCCTACCTTTAGAAAGAGGCAAGCCAAATGCTCTTTTATTATGCGAAAAAATTGAAAATATGTTGAATTTTCTTTACATTTTCTTTATACTGTTGTACTCATATGACATCACAAGCTGTAGTAGTCTCCTCGTCCAGCAGTTCCAACATAAAAATTTTAAAAATTCATAACTTTTGCATCGATTGTCAAATTTTCCTCAAACTTTCACTGATGTGTTCTACTAATATTGCTGCATTCTCTCAATCCTTATGTTTATGAAGGTGAACCTGTCCTTTAATGGTAGGGGATACCTTTTACAGACCTCCCAAAATGCAGCAAAACATTAAATATGAACCTCAGGGGACTTGTTGAGGCCACTGCTGAGAAATTTGGAAGTCAACAGTTATCTACAATTTGAATAATGCACAAAACTCAACTACTCAGTAGTTCTGTGTGTCAGCCACACTTAAGCCTTTTTGTTGCAGTCTTCTGTATCTTTTCTGTAAACACAAATCTAACAGTATAAGAGCTGATGTAATAACATATAGAGTGTGTGGCAAGAATGTATATAGAAATGTTTGTAAGTTTTGATGAACTTTCTTCACAAAATATACATGATGGACACACATGCAGTGCGTGGGTCTGCAAAGGTAGCCTTGTAATGTACTAGAATTTACGGTGAGCCCCGAAAAAAATTCAATTCAAAATCTAACGGTCAATAAAAATGTACTAAATGTTACCTTCCACTTTCAATACGTTATGGGAGTTTCTAAAATGATACTCTCTTCAACATACCACTGTATTTATACAACTCTTCATTTAAGGCATGCAAATGGGATTCCCTACCTTTAAGTCGATAGGAGTAGATTGCAACAATCTATCACCGCAGTATAAATCTTGGCATGAAATTGTTGCCAAAATGATTAACAGCATAGAAGTAGAATATTCACTGCGATCACGTACTACTTAAAGTGAGTAATGAATTAAATTCATTAGTTTGTATGATTGTTTCACTCGTGACTTTAAAAGTTTCCACGTTGTTGTGAAACTAGCTACATGTAACAAGGAAACTACAAAGTATCTTCATTATATAAACCGGGATCCTGATCACCTATAATGCTGGACGAATCGAATTCAAAGTCATTAATTCAATGATTTGTGTCGCATGAATTTTTTAATCGGCCTTCATTCATATCAAATGATGTGAACGTGATGCCATTATCCTAATGGATAGACAAAGCAGCAAATACCATTTCCACTGCAACATGAATTCTTTTAAGAGCACTTTAGCAATATAGGTTCTACATTAATTTTATGTATAGATGTGACGGAGGAATGACTGCTGGCAGACGTTGCAGTATGTTCACTTTGCCTTTAATTCTCACCGAGCTTGAAAAAGACCGGTAACTCGGTCGAAAGCTCGGGATAATTAAAGGCAAAGTGAATATATTACAACGTCTACCAGCATTCATTCCTCCGTCACACACACACACACACACACACACACACACACACACACACACACACACACACACACACACACACATATATATATATATATATATATATATATATATATATATATATATATATATATATATAGTTGAGACAATGTAGATAACAGAAGATGTCGCATGAAACCGGCAGAGTTGTGAAGCTTTCGACCGTGGTCTTCCTCAGCTTTAATGTCTGTTTGTGAAACGAAATATATGTTTTTGAGCATAACAAATCTGAAGTCATAAACACAATATATTGAATATAAGTTGAGCATGAGTTAATAGTTACATGACATACTTGGCAATATCCACAAAAAATCAAATCAAGTCACTTTAAGGCGGGAATCATACTGGATCTTGAAACTCAAAACGCTCACACCGTATGGTATTAATGTAGATGAGTAATATAGAATGGTATTTAGGAAATGTAAGATATTGTATTCATCAGAAGAGATGTTGCATTGGATGATTGATAGTCATTGTCATTGTTATATATCAAATAATTAAATACATATATATATATATGTATATATATATATGTGTATGTATATATATATGTATATTTATATATATATATATGTTCACACATGTATATGTATATTTATATGTATTGTATATATATATATATATATATATATATATGTATGTGTATATATATATGTATATATGTATGTATGTATGTATGTGTGTATATATGTGTATATGTATACATATATATGTATAGGAATGTATGAGGGGTTTGTTTGCAGGGGCCGATGAGTCCATTTCTGAAGATTCTGAAGTACGATGTCTGTCATGAAGTACAAGGTGATACCTTTTGAATGATATATTGGTCACTACATATAAAGATATGTTTTTGAGGTTATAGTCAGGAGAGGCAGAAATTTCCTTGTTGTTCTCTTTATTTTTCTTGATCTTTAGCCACACGTGTCTCCATTTGGCAAATATGGACCTGTCGGTTTTTGCAAGCAGGCTCTTCTATGTATATATATGTATATATATAGTGTATGCATGTGTATATAATCATAACATGGGTGCATGAATATTATATAATATGTATAAGAAATGATGATTATAGATAGAGAGAGGTAGAGTTGTGCACCAGAGAAACAGTATATATAATAATTATTGTGCGATATAGCTTTGTTATATCATGTGGGAATAGCATGAAGATTTTGTCAGCAATAATTTTGGCATATATTTTGTTTCTAAGTGGCAAAACATCATCCCCTCTTTATCTGTACCCGGGTTTTATGTAAAATGAGACTGTATTTACGGAAAAGATAGAATGTTTGTAAAGGATTGCGATTTTTTGATGTTGTATTGGTTAACTGATAGGTATTGTTATATACTCAGTTATTATATAATGTGGATAGAAGGAATTATGTAATCATATATGTATGTATGTGTGTATATGATGTTTATGTGTATGTATGCATACATATGTATATGGATATATATATATATATATATATATATACGATCTCAATATGAATATATATAAATATGAATTATGAATAGATTAATAGATAGATTGATGGAGGTGTACACAGAAAAATTATACTGTGCGACACAATTTTGTTATATTATGTGGCAAGAGTATGAAGATTGTTTCAGTAATAATTTTGGTATATAAAATAATGTGTATATTGTATATTTCTGTGTTATGTACCTAGAGACAAGTGGCAACACACTACCCACTCTCTATCCACACTCTATCTGTACCCGGGTTCCATGCCTGCTACTTTGATTGTTGGTAAATCAGCTGTAGGGGTTAATGACCACGAGAATGTTCATTGTACCGTAATTGTTAACAGTTCTTTATCTGCGCTGACACGACTGACACACTTGTAACACTGAACCTAATTCTTTACACTACCCCACTCCTGCCTGACATGCACCACCGCACACAAACCTTCCCCCAATATCACATGATCACTCACATCCCGCCACAAGACAACCACAAGACATCCAGGCAACGCAAACGTCTGCTTAGCAGGTAATCATATTATTTAGTTTATTTATGATATATGTTTGATAATTTTTATTGTATGATATGTTTGTATGCTATATATACTCACTATACACTCATTTTCAGTTATACATTGTTGAATGTGTTGCAAAGTGCCAAAAAATATTGCCAAGTATGTCATGTAACTATTAACTCATGCTCAACTTATATTCAATATATTGTGTTTATGACTTCAGATTTGTTATGCTCAAAAACATATATTTCGTTTCACAAACAGACATTAAAGCTGAGGAAGACCACGGTCGAAAGCTTCACAACTCTGCCGGTTTCATGCGACATCTTCTGTTATCTACATTGTCTCAACTATAATTTCACTTAAGATGACAGAGGCGTGCGGTAGGAATATCAGCATCATCACACTATATATATATATATATATATATATATATATATATATATATATATATATATATATATATATACTAGTATTGTTAGAAAGAAAATAAGAGACTACTATTGGGTGTTTTTTGGTGTGTTTTTTTTTTTTTTGAGGATGTTGGACGAGCGGGAATTACGCTTCTAATAGGCAGATTCTCCCCTATCATGGAAGAGAGTTAGTCACATTGAACGTGCACAAAATATACATTCAAGCAATATTCACCATTACAATTAGCAATGATGAGAGTGATATACAACACGTGTTTCCGGGCGAACTGATAGTTTATTGGCAGATACTTTTTGTTAATGCACATGATCGAGATGAGACGTTACAAGTATTATTGTTACTAAGCATGCTAAGCTTGTCCAGAGCTGCGCAATACAAAGATTAATCCTTTCATCGACCTTTTGGCCCTCTTGGTCTTTGTCAAGTTATATGCCACACACGAGGTCATAATATACGTGATCTACAGAACGCTGAAGAACACTATATGCATAGTAACATAGATTTATAAGTTTAAGCGGACATTATCTTTTTGAAGACATTGTGCATTTCATTCAGTCTTATTTCAATAAAGATATGAAGCATGAAAATTGGTTTTGAAATGGCTGAGATATCCCCCCCCCCAAAAAAAAAAAGTCCTAATAAAATGTCGGAGCCATCTTTTATTTGGATCACTTTCTTTTACTTCATATTTGTATAAGCAATTTCAAACCGATTATTATTGAATAAACTTTTAATTCCTCTTAGAATGGTATGCTCTCTACTAGTATTTCATGTAAGTAGTTTCTAATTATCTCTCAATATGCTATGACCTGAATCCCAATCTCAACCAAAACTATACCATCCCCTTAAGCCGAAGCAGCATTCTGCTTGATAAATTGTCACAATTTGACGATCTGTTGGTCCGTGGTGTGATCTTATCAATACTACATTTTGACAATATAATCTTAGATGATAATCCTTCTGACCATACATCTTTTAATTCTCAAACTCGAATGGAAAAAAAAATTTCTATTCAATTTTATTTTTGAAAAAAAAAAAACAACCAAACAAACAAATGATGGGGATGAGGGCAGTTCCTTTTATTTTTATTTTTTTTTGCAGTCTTTGCCAACCTGTGGGTCCTCGAAATGTATTCTGTGAAGCACATCCTGAACCCCCCCCCCGTTCCATATTCCTAGTTCAGCGTGTAGGCATTCTCTTTTTTCCTTTCTCTCCTTCCATTCTTTCCATTTATTCTGTCAAGTCGTGTCATGTTTTTGTGTTTCTCCTGTTTTGTTCCGTTCTGTCGTAAATTATATCTGTGATAAGTGTTTGTAAATAAGTAATTCATAAGTTTGTTATTTCTTTGAGTGGTTCACAACATACAAGCTGCTTCTTAGTGGACCTCTCAGTTCTTTTTTTTTTTTCTCAACTGAAGCATAACTTTATACTTGTTTTGCCAGTATGCATTCTTTTGTTTATCTGTATCATTTATCTTTTGCAAAGTCGAATGTTTATGTTTATGGTGTAATTCCAGATTTATTATGTGTTATGTTTTGTTGGAAAAAGAAGAATGAAAATAAATGAATTGAAATGAGAAACTGCGTTCACAGAGTATGACTCATTTAGTGTTAGTCACAAAATATACCCGAGCGGAACACAGAAATATCCGATACAGATCGCAATACATATTTGATTGAACGACAGGGAGAATAAAAGAATATAACTGCATCATTTTCTCTAAAATCAGTCCAGTAATATCACATCAACGTCAGAAATATACGGGTAAACCTAAGATAGAGTGAGCCAGTATAGGAACCAGCGTTAAACAAGGTTGCTCTAATAGTGACAAAATGTGAGGTTAGAATTGGTCATACGTGTTTGGTTAAAAATAGTCACTCTTTTCTTCGTATACCATTCCTTATTATATGTGCCATCATTTTGCATGCCCTGGCCAATAGGACTCTGACCATGATTTTGTCAATGTTTATAATCGAGATTATTAAGAGTTATTGACCTTGAAGCTATCTTATTGCCCCATATCAGATTTTCCATATTTACAAGGTCAGAGAAATACTTGATTGAAGCGATACTTGGTACTTGATTGAATTGCATTCTCTTTATACAATGTTTCTATTTCATATCCAAAATACTTACCTTTTGGACTGGCATCATGATTTTCTTATCCAGATGAACAAAATAGCAACTTTTTGCAAAATAATTTTTAATAGGTAAAGGTTAATTTTGCCGTTGACTTGCAGGATGTTGACAAAAAACTTTCATTTCTAAACTCAGAGTCCGTTCCTCCTGCTTAAATTTCAGAGCAAGGCGAGCTTGGATAGGATGTCTGTTAGTAATAGAATGCTTACCATATGAAATCACAATGTTGAGAAGGAAAACGTGTCCAGTTATTCAGTTTACTATTTTTCCCCTTTTTTACAACATCCAAAGTTTTACTTTGATGATTCGAGATAACTTATTATGCTACCATAAAATCTGTTGTTGTTTTTTTTTTCATTTTCTTTGTAAAGTATCAAGACACAAAATTGAAGTCTTCACGGACTAATGAAGTTGACTTCAACATCGTTATTTAGGTTAACATATTAACACATAGCACACATTTTAACCATGTTAGCTCTTTTATCTAACATGTTAGCTTTTTGCCTTTTTTACAACATCCAACGTTTTACTTTGATGATTTGAGAGAACTTATAATGCTACCATATAATCTTTTTTGCGTTTTTTGTAAAGTATATCAAGACACAAAATTGAAGTCTTCACGCCTAAATGATATTGACCACAACATAGTTATTAAGGTTTACATATCAACACATATCACACATTCTAACCATGTTGACTCTTTTGGCTAACATGTTAGCTTTTTGCTTTTTTCACAACATCCAACGTTTTACTCTGATGATTTGAGATAACTTATAATGCTACGATATAATTTTTTTTTGCATTTCTTTTAAATATATCAAGACACAAAATTGAAGTCTTCAAGGCTAAATGATAATTGACCACAACCTAGTTATTTAGGTCTACATATTAACACATAGCACACATTTTAACCATGTTAGCTCTTTTAGCAAACATGTTAGCCTTTTACCTTTTTTAGAACATCCAAAGTTTTACTTAGATTTTTTGAGATAACTTATTATGCTTCCATATAATCTTTTTTTTCATTTTTTGTAAGGTATCAAGAAACAAAATTGAAGTCTTCACCGCTAATATCTAATGACCACAACATAGTTATTTAGGTTTACATGTTAACACATAGTACACTTATTAACCATGTGAGCTCTCCCGTTCTTCATCTGGGGTTAATTGAGTTTTCGGCGTAGTATGTTTCCTCATAAGAATCTCCAGTTGCATTTAGGCCATATACATGAGAGGCGGGGCTACTTAGATAAAAGGGGCCTCTTTCACATGGCCGTTCCTATTATGCACTATGCCAACTTTCTAGGTTGATGCGAAGCTACAGAAGTTTGTCACAAGACCCTCATTCCAACCCTCTTTCAGCTGACGTCATTATATGTTCTATGAATGACCAGGGGCACCTCCCTGTACACATCCCTAATGGACTGACGTGGGATTTTGACAGCGCGTCACGCGACCAAGGAACTGTGGTCGTTCAACAGTGATGGTATGCCCCGTTTGAAGAATCTTTTCTAGAGCAGGGTCCGGGAGTCCGTGGGTTTCCCTATATTAAAGCTCATGAAATCCGGAGATCCCCCCCCCTCCACTTTTGAAAACGTGGCGCCGGCCATGTAGAGTCAAAAGGTTATTATCCCAGTTGGGTTAAGACATGGTCTCTCCATGTTTTCAGACCTATTAAGGTCCCGCACGTTCTGTCGGAAAGCCGTCAACTCTTAGGCCCGAATTCACGAAGGTGGTACAAATAAAACCATGGTTTAAACCATGGACAAAAACCATGGAGTGCCAAGTGTCGCACGGAATATTTCGTTACGAAATTGGTCATTTCGTCAACAAAATGATAGTTTCGTTAACGAAATTATCATTTCGTGGACGAAATGTTCATCTAGTTACAAAATGTTGTCATTTCTTAACAAAATAATCACTTCATCGACGAAATGACTGATTTCGTGACGAAATATTCCATGCGACACTTGGCGCTCCATGGTTTTTGTCCATGGTTTAGACCATGGTTTCATTTGTACCACCTTCGTGAATTCGAGTCTTAGAGTCGTGAGTTTCAGGGACTTATGATTTAATAAATCAAAATTATAACGATAATTCTAATAACAACACGACTGCCAGTTTATTATTTCTTTTCTATACATCAAGCCATCTCTTTGGCAATCGCAAAACTTTTATCAATCCTCGTCGATAGTGGATATTGGTGGCAGCATACAGAAATGGGTTAATCAAGGCATTGCTAAGAAAGACCAAGAGGAGATACATCTCCGTCACTGCGCTTGCTTCTTCCTGAATAATGAAGATAACTTTATACACCACCATAGGTATCCAGCAGATAAGGTAGGCGATGACTATGATGAAAAGTGATAAATATGCCTTCCGGTACCTTGCAGCCTCATCATGGCCTTCCCGTTTACAATGTTTACGGCCACTGATGTCTCGGTTACTGCCGTCACTTCCCCCTTGGCCTCCTTCAGACACGTCTGTTGTCTGCGTCGACGGGTCAGTGGTAGGAACATCGGAGGTGCTCGGCTTACTCTGGAGGTCAATGAAGACCGAGTGACGAACCTGGTTAGATCGCCCTTGCTCACATTCGACCGGTACTCCCACTCGTCGGCGATGTCGTAGTGACCGGCGATATATCTCGCAGCCCAGGTCGAGACACAACGCAGCAAGGATGATAAATGGGATTCCGAAGGAAGTGGCAATGATAGAAATGGTGAAATTCTCGTCTGCCAGGTAGTCAGGGTGGCAGAAAGTCTTATCTTCTAGGTGTATGTTGGTTATCGCTGGCAACGCAATAACTACAAATACGTAGACAATTAAGGAGCTTATCCAGCCGATAATAAGACAGAGCGTTACGTTTTTGTGCTTGAGTAATGCCCGATATTTGATTTGTTCAGACATCGCAAAGCGCCTCTGAAATGCGAGAAAAATGACCAGGAAAGTTGGCATAAAGTTGATCCAATGCATCACCGTCAGATATATTTTACAAAACACTTCACCGAAGGTCCATTTTTGGTTCAATTTCTCGGTAGCATAGAGTGGTATGCCCCAACATCCAATCAAGAAATCCGCTAAGGCGAGATGGAATATGATGAAGTTGGACACATGTCTTCGAATGGCCTTCTCGAGTATGAACGTGACTAGCACGACAGCGTTTGCAACCACGATGCTTGTCCCAAGAGCAATGAAGATGCCAAAAGACACATTGAACATGAAGACATCACCACACTCTCCATCGTTGCACGATGTGGAGTTGTTCGTCATAACCGCCATTACTTTCCTTCACCAGGACAGTTCTGTTGACATTGATGTCGAATTTTCTAGGCTTGACTCCCTCACTCAGGTTACTGGATCACTGAGTGATATCAACGTGCTGCAATCATCATATAAATAGGGAGCTTTAGATTTCTGCGACGGGGACGTTCAGAGAGGAAAAAACCTGGTCTGAGCATGCGCAGAATCGCTTATCAAAGTCGATCTATCTAAAACTCCGCGTCGCCTGAGTGCTGTGCTATTTTACGTCCGCTCAATTCACGACGTAGAGAGCTATTTCATAAACGACCATATGGGGCGCCACTTTATTTTTTAGAGGTTGCGTCTCAGCGTAACCTAAAGCTACCAGGCGTCGTCTCAAAAGTCCGCACAGCAAATCTAAAGCTCCCTAATATATTGTCTGTGCTGGGAGGTGGGAACTATTCACCTCCTCACTTTATGCATGGAGCTACCTCCATGGTTTATGTACGAGTCCCATGTACAACCGTTTTTTCGGTTGTTGAAGCGGTACCTTCTACGTCATTGTGTCAATCGCACGAGACCTTCACTCGCCCACGTTCTATCTTCCTTTATAATGGCTATCACCATGATTAGCAGATTAAATGCATTTTTCTATATTAACTTATTTAATATGCACCACTCAGTGGAATTGCCAGTTCATCCATCTTTTCACTTTTTTTTTATATTCTATTCTTTACAATCAATAAGCATGCTCACGGTGCTGGATATGTGCAGGAAAATACATTTTTGCACCTGAATATTGCTGACATTTTTGGTTGATTACATGTGATCGGGGGGGGGGGGGGAAGAGAACTGGGAATATATACGAGGTCATCACAGCTTGATTCATATCCACGTGTATATGGATGCCTATAACAGCCATGGAAATGATAGTGGCCAAGTAGTACTTAATCCTTGATTCTGAATAATGGAAATTTGATATCTCAACATCAGAATGACATTGACTGAACGGTTGAAGTTGAGACATTCTAGATCAAGCACCAGGAGCGCCCTTCAAAGGTCGATATCGGCGCTATACAAGAAGCCATCATCATCATCAAGTCTTCAGTCATTATGCTTGTAGAAAAGATGAATAAAGCTTTGTTAACAGACAAAGAGAAAGATATAAAGATACATACATACATACATACATACATACATACATACATATATACATACATACAAACGTATATACATACATACATACATAGGTAGATAGATAGATAGATAGATAGATAGACAGATAGATGGGTATATAGATAGATAGATAGATAGATAGATAGATAGATAGATAGATAGATAGATGGGTAGGTAGATATTACATACATAGACAGATAGATAGACACATAGATTGATAGATAGGTAATTAGATACATAGATAGAAAGAAAGAAAGAAAGATAGATAGATAGATAGATAGATAGATAGATAGATAGATGGGTAGGTAGATATACATTATATAGGTAGATAGATAGACGCATATGTAGTTAGATAGATAGGTAATTAGATAGATAGATAGACACATAGATTGATAGATAGGTAATTAGATAGATAGATAGATAGATAGATAGATAGATAGATAGATAGATGTGTAGTTAGATAGATAAATAGATAGATATATAAACACATAGATAGATAGGTAATTAGATAGATAGACAGAAAGATAGATAGATAGATAGGTAATTAGATAGATAGACAGAAAGATAGATAGATAGATAGGTAATTAGATAGATAATAAGACACATCGATCGATCGATAGATAGATAGATAGATAGATAGATAGATAGATAGATAGATAGATAGATAGGTAAATAGATAGATGGATAGATAGGTAGTTAGGTAAATAGATAGATAGATATAGATAGATATGTGTAGATAGATAGATAGACACATAGATAGATGGATAGATTTATAGACACATAGATAGATAGGCAGGTAGATAGATAGATAGATGGATGGATGGATAGATAGATAGATAGATAGATAGATACTGTAGATAGATAGATAGATAGATAGATAGATAGATATAATAGAGCAAGAGGGAGAGAGGGAGAAAGAAAGGTGATGCTGACCTATGGTCTCACGACCCAGCGACCCATTTCAAAATCCCTCTGTACGTAACACAGGATAGGATTTGTTTGAAACTAAAAGGCCTTATTGATTTTTTCAGAAATTCTTAAGTTTCTTGAATATGGTAACCAGATTTAAACAAAACAGAAAAAACCTTTTAGCGAAGGGCTGTTTTACCCCGTGCGGTTGTGTAAAACAGACCCAAGTGTATGGGCAAAACGGACCACTCAATGTGGTCCGTCTTTCTTTCCTCTTTGTTAATCAGATTTTCCATTGATTCTGTGATTGAGTGATTTACCTGTGTACAACTTTGATCGAGGCTTGTAGTATTTGAATCGTAAGAGCATGAGCCTATGTTTGAATGATTAAAAGGGTTTTATGGAAGAAATTATCATAGTATCATACATATTTGATTTGTGTATTGAAAGATATTTGACAGAAAGTAATGATTCAGAAAATGATCACCCTGTGGATCTCATATTATTGTAGTATTCACCAAAGGAAATTATTTTTGATAAAGAAAAGTGGACACGATTTCATATTTCGTATATCAATTATGAATCCACTGGGTAATAGAGTTGGCACATTACTTTCATTTTTTTTTTTTTTTTTTTTTTTTTTACATAATAATGACTCCTTGTCAGATTGTTCCTTCCATTTCGGGAATTGACGCGCTCTAGTGACTCCTACATGAACACAGATGCGAATTCATAGATTGACTCGCTGCATTCATGCTTCTGAACGGGTTCACCCCACGAGACCGACACCAACGAGTCATACAGCCCACGAGTTCGACATTGAAAACAGGTCCATGAGTCATACAGCTCACGAGTCATACAGCCCATGAGTTCGACACTAGGTGAAAACAGCCAACGAGCGAGTTCGACAGATACACACGGGGCTTAATGTATCGGTCTCATGGGCCTTGTTAGCTTAGTGTCGAACTCATAGGCTATGTCATGTATGTTTAGGTGCAATGCATGCAATTCACAGAGATAAAAGGGTGGGTCCGTCTTCCCGAGGGAACCTTTGTACCTCACTTTCCCCAATCTTAGACCAAATAACAACGAAAAAAAAAATGATTCTGCACAAGTTTTTTTTTTTTTAATTCCATTTCCCTGCTTTAATTTCATTCATTTTAAATTTCCAAGAAAATCATACGCTATCATAAGCACAACGTTATTATGTGATTACAATGATTATATGCATACAAATTCAGTTAAATATTTACAGTTGGTGAATACGAATAATTGCTTTAAGGTAAAAACAGTAACATCAAAACAAAGTAAAAAAAAAAAGGTCATACGGAATTTCATAGTTTAATAGCTTTGTATCAAATAATAGGCTGTTGGATATGAAAGGGACTGCTAAAGATCTTAACTTGCATATTAACAAATAAACAAAATAGAATTTATTCAACCCTTGCTATACTCATAAAAAGAAAGTGGGAACAAAAAGGGCGTAAGGGACACAAGGATGTAAAGGGGACAGAAACTGAGGAGACGAGATGAGACATTACGTATAGATATTGACGAGACAGCTAGAAACAAGTGGTTGATGACATTCGGAAGGCATAACATGTTGTTTGGGACTTGGGAAACGTTACAGTGGTTCAACAATGATGAGTCTTATATGAACTTTGTTAGTGCCTTAAAAGGAATTTCTTTCATTTAAGCTGGAAGGTATACCAAAACTGAGGTGTATATGATAAATCATTTGTTATCATTATCTACTGAACTTCAAATATAGGGCGGACAAAAAAAAAAAAAAAATGATTTCGTTGAAATCATATGCGTGTCAAAGTTAAAGGGAAGGTAAACCCAAAAAGCAATGTGGATTGAGTGAAAGCAGCAACATTAGTAGAACACATCAGTGAAAGTTTGAGGAAAATCGGACAATCGATGCAAAAGTTATGAATTCTTAAAGGTTTGGTGTTGAAACCGCTGGATGAGGAGACTACTAGAGGATATGACGTATGAGTGGACAACAATACAAAGAAAATATAAAGGAAATTCAACAAAAATTCACTTTTCTAGAATTATGAAAGAGCAATGGACCAACCTCTTTCAGAAAGCAGGGGGAATAATTGCTACCCCTAACATATGTCAATATCAAGTTGATGGAATTTGTGATTTTCATGAAAATGGATTTTTGTAGAATTTTCTTTATATTTTCTTGGTATTGTTTTCCACTCATACGTCATAACCTCCAGTAGTCTCCTCGTCCAGCGGTTCCAACACCAAAACTTTAAAAATTCATAACTTTTGCATCGATTGTCCGATTTTCTTCAAACTTTCACTGATGTGTTCTACTAATGTTGCTGCTTTCACTCAATCCACATTGCTCTTGGGGTTTATCTTCCCTTTAACCTGTTTCCTGCTGAATTCTGAAATCCTCATAGACGTAATAAACAGGCTACCAGGTTCCGGTAAGGAACGGGTTACCTGATAGGCGTTTGGATGACGTGTAGATGGGTATTTTAACTGATTGACATATTGCCCTATACATCGTCGATGTACATCGTCTATGTAGGGCAATTTGTCAATCATTTGCAACGAAAACATCTCGAGGGGAAAATGTCATGAATTTGAATAGATGGGTATTTATTAACGGACTACTTTCTGCTTGTTTGCTTGCTTGTTTGTTGCAACCTAATAGTATAAGAACATGTGGTAAAGCATTATTGTTTAGTTCATGTATCTTTATGTTGACCCACTTGAAATAACTATACATCATTATATCTTCAGATTATTTCTAGAAGATCGTACATCATTTGTGATCAACAAGGAACATTACAGAAAATACGAAGTATTTTTTTTGTAAAAGCAAAAATTCGATCTTTAAATACGAAGAATACATATTATATTTCCCATGAAAGTACTGCATAATTCAAATAAGGTAGAAGTGAAACAGAGTATAGCATTGAAAAAGTGGTAACAACTCGGCTTTTTTTAAGTTAGTTAGTTCGAAGCCGTTTTAACCTTAACAAATGACACATCACCATTTACACATGTTTAATATGTTCAAAGCTAAATCTTATCATGAATATTTAAGTACAAAAAAATCTTCAAACAGAAAAGTGTTCCGAATTATCCTGAACAGCCTCTAGGTACGCATAAGCCGCAACGGCAAAGCATATGATAAAAGGAAAGTAATTATACATAGATTGAAAAAAAAAAAAGCTAAAATTGACAAGCAACATTTACAAAAATTTCAAAGCAGACAGGAAAGTGAAAATTAAAGTATCATACAAAGGAGAAATTCGACGAAAACAGACACAAATAGGACAACGGTATACAGACGAGCATTGAACACCATGTTGAGTGGATGCTCAATAACATTACAATGATTACATTTGTATAGTGATCTTACGAACTACTGCAGAAATAAGGTTGTTTTACAGCGCTTAACATCACGTCGACTATAGGACATTTGCTAGTTCACATCCAATCTATATCTACTTACTTTTTATTGTAGATATCGAAACCAATTTCAAATCTAAAACCAAAAACAACTTATCGAGATTGATACACCATTACAAAACCACATAGACTGTACCAAAGAGACCTAACGCAAGAGCGTGTACCCTGTACATAATGTATATCCAAGCAGTACAGATACAGAAAAGGAAATAGTATACGTAGGAAGACAGAAAGCTACAACAAACACAGGAAAAAAAAAATCAACGAAGACATGCAAAAGATACACACAGTGATCGCCCAGTAACAACTCAATATTAAAGATAAAGAAGTATACACATACAACGACCCAGACATGATTATGCAGCGCGGGCTTGGGTACTGTTTGTGTACAAGAATTAAAACCTAGTATAATAGTACATGTAATCTAAATCTGCGTGATTTGGATCATAATGATTTCATTAACAATCATATATATTTAATACGGGAGCGATCTCATAAGGGCCACTCCTGTCGGAGTGGAAATTTGAATTGAATTGCATTGATTTGAATTGAATTGAATTGAATTGAATTGAATTGAATTGAATTGAATTGGATTGAATTGAATTAAATTAAATCAAATTAAATTGAACTGAATAGATATCCGACCTCACTGAACGGGGCAGGTCTCCACTCAAAATGAATGTAAGTCACTGCGCCATATAGGCACATTGACAGAACGATATATACCGCATATATATATATGCACATATGTTACATGAAGTATACAAAAGTTTAGGAAAAAAAGGCACTTCAATAGCTCAGACATCCGCCAAACAGTCAATCAATCATTTCCACGTTATTATAAACCTACATTCCCACCGCGTATAATAAAAAAGTAATTAACGGTCATCATTACACAACAGTAATGATGATGATGTTACTATAGTAATGTGGATATATATTTTGGAATTATATACAGATGTTGAAATTGGCCCTTTACAAAGAATCCTTTTCGAAAAAAATCCTGTATCTGGACGGTTACTACAATTCAATCATCTGTTGTTGGTTTTTTTTTTTGTGTGTTTGTGTACGATGCTGAGAGATGTGGCTATTTATTATGGAGATACATGTGCTGAAAATGGCCCTATATCCCAATGATACTTCATAAGAGTATATTATATTAATCCTGGCTCAAGCCGGATCAGTACTAGAAATTAATCAGCTGTTGTTCATTTTGTGTCATTATCAATTTTCCTAAAAACTTCCCATCGAAATCCGTTCACATCTTCTTTGACTTACTTTGCGAACAGACAGACCGATAAGAAACACACAGATCATATACAACGCCGGAAAAAAAAAATAACCTCCTATGTGGAGGTAATGAAGAGCCCCTGTGCTCGACACCCAGTACGGGGATGCCACTTTCGAGAGCTGTGAAGCAAAATCGTTACATCGTAATGCAATTCAATCTTCTGATCATACTCTTCACTATTAAAAGGCCTTGAAAAGAATCTGCACACCCCTATACATTTCAACATAATATAGTGCAACGACAGTTACATGGAACTGTGATATCAGGCACACTCACAGGGGCGGATCAAGGAATTCCGTAAACTGGTAAAGGAAGGGGGCCTTTAAAAAATTAAAAGGGGCGTACGCGCCCCCTCTACATTTCTTTTTATTTCATTATTTTTTTCTGCGTCCACCCCCTCGATCCCCTCCCCCCCCCCCCCCCCGTTTTATGTATACGGGATTTACTTCACGTTTTACAGTGTTTTAAACGAGTTTCTGACAATTTTGTCATGTTAGTATCGGAATTATTTCATGAAATCATTCCTAAGCACAAACCAAAATGTGAAAGCAAATGTGAAAAAAAAAAGTTTTGTGTGTCCCTGTTGTCAAGAAATTAAGGGATGATCACATGCACGATTCTCTTTAATTATTTTCCAGAACGTAAATTAGTAACTAATTAGTAGGTTTAAAGAGCTACATGCTTGGGGTAAACGTCTTTTGAATAGGAAGGTGATTTCTTATAACCCTATACTGGAAAGAACACAGTGCCCCATATAGTGTGTTCACAGTGTGGTCACATAGTCGACTACATGTATGTAAAAACGCTCGAATTTAACAGGGCGGAGATGATTTCACACTGTGGTTTTGCACAAAGTGTTCACATAGTAATGGTCTGTGTCACACTGTGAATTGGTTATTCACAATGTGTTCACACTGTTAAAACACTCGAATTTAACAGTGTGAAGAGATTTCACACTGTTTTTACAATGTGTTCACATCGTATTCACAGAGTGGAGAGATTTCACACTGTGTCCACAACGTGTTCGCATTGTGTTTACATTGTGTTCAAACTGTGTTTCTCACACTGTGTGACTCTGTGTGACACTATGCTCTCTCCATTGTCTGAACGTGATCAGAATGTGCTACAAATCGTACTTTGCACTTGCGATGACCTTATCAGCCACAAAATGCTTATTTAGAGTATTTTTCTTGTGTGAATATTACTGGCCATTTTATATGTAATTGACGATTCCAACGTCATTCATTTGCATCAACTTTTTGTTACCATTTGCAGGACCTTGATTGACCTCACTGATGACGTTAACGTCAGTGTTGGTCAATCCCAGCGTTTGGTCAGTCGATGACGATTTTTTGCAACAGCTTAGCAGCACCCCTCTGAATTCTTTAAGACGAATCCAGTAAATCATGGGATCAATAACCCCGCTGAGGGCCACTAAACAGAAAGCTGTGTCAGATATATACCAAAACCAGTCCACTTCATGCACCGCTTCGACATGATATTCGAGCAAGAGAATGATGCACATTGGGAACCAGCAGACAAAAGAGATACCAACGATCAATGCGAATGTACGAAGGATTCTTTTCTGTTCCTGCGTGCGTTTGACAAGGAGGGAATCACTACGCCCTTCATGATCGGTCGGAGTGAGAGCGATCGAGCGGTAGATCAGCACGTAACAGATCGAGGTCAGTACAAGGAAGACCATGATGAGGATCGACGACATGAAGAGACTGACAAAATAGTACTGGACCGTCATCGATACCGTCAGGTACACTGTCAGGAATATCGCCCAGATGATTACGCAGACGACAATCAGGCGAGGCAGTGTAGCGATACCCCGCTGGCCGAATGGATCCAGTCGAACGACGATATATCGGTGGAAGGCAATCGCCATGACGCTGGAAAGGGATACCAGAAGGGCTGCAATGAATACAGGCTCTATCCAGCTGGCTTCGTCGATCCGGTTCTGATCAATGACAAAAAGGAGAAAAAATAGATATAAGAGAAAAGACTCCTTGACAATCCCCCCCCCCCCAAGAAAAAAAAAATTGAATGCAATTATTCAAATAATGTCTACATCAAGAGATGGCTATCAAAATAATGTTCCGTTTCAATCAATAATAACATTATATTATGACATACGTGACGTGAAATAAGTAGCGATGTCATCAATGGAGTTATGACGCTGAAATAAAGAAAATTTGAATCAGTCAGTAAAAGATTTGGATCTGCATTGGGCGATGCTCAATACAGCTCTTACAGCATGCAGAAAACTGTAGCTCGTGAACTTCATTTTTGGAAGATTATCATGGAGGAGTTTCCATCAGAATTACAGCTTGAACACTCTTACAGTATAGTACAGCTAGTATATAGAACAATAGTACAGCTAATAATATTATAGTACAATAGTACAGTAATAGTACAGCTTCAGACATCTTTTTGGGCACCTCCCACAGGCTTTCACTTGAATGTGCACACTCTTCGTTGTCAAGATATTGTAAAGCAATGTCTCTTCTTTTAGTGCCATGACATTTCATGGAAATAAAAGTGTCTTTTTTTAGTACCACTCATCACAAAACTAACAAAAAGTCTCACACCCCGATTTGAACTTAGGACTCAAAATATGTGAAATGAGAGAGTCAAGTCAATCTTTACTTATCTATAATTTCTGAAAGAACAGTTCTTCTTCTACATAATTCTAAAATATAGGGTCATTAAAAAATGGAGTTTTGCTGGAACATTTTTGAGGGAACATTTTACTGGTATCGTCAGACCCCTACACATTTCTTACGAATCCTTTAGGTACTCTTCCCTTTCAACTACCCATGGTAGCCTCTTCAGTGTTGCCACTGCTCTATCAGAGGGCCCTGCTATCATTATTACCCTAGCGTTGCCAGGTATCCATTTGTACACCTGGGTCGAGAGGGACATAGTGGGTAAAGACATCTTGTCCAAGGACGTAAGGGCTGGGCGGGATTCGAACTCGGGTCCTCCGATCGGAAGTCGGGAGTCGTATCCGCTGTCCCACAGCGCCCCCACTATTGCCTTGATTACCTTGATTATCAGGCAGTTTATATCCACACGCTCTTTGACACACACACAAAAAAAAAACCTGTAAAAATTATCTTGTCTTACTCCAATCTACAGCTTTGCACAGGTATACATGTTTGTGTATGAGTATGCATATAAACATGTGTATAATGTACATACTAAATGCCTAGGTTGGACCTATGCCAGTGTTTATCTGTTGTATGGTGTCTAAATGATAGATTTAATCTTGATCAATATGTTGTGTTTCATTTACTATTCCGTTTTGCTGTTAAATAATCTTTCTTTTTTTTTTTGGAATTTTGTAAGCGCTCTAAGCTTCACGGGAAGAGTAAAACATTCATTGCATTCTACTGTTTTGTATTGTATAGATTCGATGGTGCTGCTGCCTTGAAAGTTAGTAGGCCTACCTGCAAAACACTGGAATTAATTTGCATATTATGCAAATCTAACCATTTTGCTCTACTGGATTTCTTTGGACTTTTAGTATGGCCCATTTAGGAGACCATAGCGAGTTGCACTGCAGTGGAATTTCCGAATGCTGCAAAGAGTGCTGGGTAAAAATCTTATTTTGACTGGACAACATGGCCTTCTCGCTGTAATGGCTAGGGAATCGAACCCAGCTGCAGAGCGCGGTAGCTGACGCACTCGACTCAGTAGGCTGGGCCACAGGAATGGAAAGAAGGGAATGCTTGTGACAACAGGGCACGCCAGTTCCGCACTGTCGCCTAAACGTTGATTTTTCATGACTTCACAACGAACAAACATAGTCACAATAAATAAAAACAAAAATGCATTATCAGACGTTCCGCCATACACTAATTTGCAAATTTTATGAAGATACATAACATAACATTGTCAGACAAGAGGAGCCCACACTTCACAAGCTTGGTCTTTTCAGTGGGTCCCTCCGTATTTACACACGCCGATGATAATCGGCAGGGTTATGTAAATGTATGTATATGTTTGTTTGTTTGTTCGTTCGTTTGTTCGTTCGTTTGTTTGTGTACAAGATAACAAGAGAACGGGTGAACGGATTTGCACCAAAATTGTTCAGGGAATGTTTGGATAGCGACAGGAAAGAATCGAAGATTTTGGCGATAATCGGTTGCCCTTGCAAATTCTGTGTGACCTTGTAGTTTTGAACCCATAGTATAGTAAGATGGGATGGCCACTCCATTTTCCCGTTTCTTGCTTTGCACATTTTTCCGCTATCATACGAAAACAGAACTGCCAGGCGACGGACTTCGCTGCTCAAATGTTCGTAAGAATTCCGAAATTTACGTTCATTTGAGAGACTAGTCCTTCTGAATTTATGGAAAATTTTGAAAGTTCGCTTTCCGTCATCACAAAATGGCCCGTATTTTGTGATTTTTCATATTGATTCTTTTTTTTTTTTTTCGTTGGAGGTGCATTCCTCAATCACGGAAAAATTTTGCCCCAGTCACATTGCAAAAAAGGCAGAGTTCTTTTCCAAAGTGACCACTACGCCTTGGTATCTATTGTTTGTACTGGATCTATTTCTCATCTGTTTTCTATAACTGTGAACATTTTTAAATGCCTTGGTAGCTGGTAGTCTTTAAAAATCAACTCGAAGACATAAAAGCAGTTAGCAAGATTTTCTAATCAGAGATAAAAACGCATTAAAACATACTTATTCCTGCCAATAAGCTGATGTAATGCCGAGTTCCCTCCTAATCCAATATACAGATGGTAATTTACAAAGTGGAGTTAAGATTCTTATATAAATTGGAATTCACTTGCGACTTGCCTGTGTAAAGTGTATGTGCATCAAAATATGGAAATGTATAATCATAATTAAAGTAGCGAGATAGATAGATAGATAGATAGATAGATGATATAGATAGATATAGATAGATAGATAGATAGGTAGATAGATAAATGGATAGATATAGATAGATAGATAGATAGATAGATAGATAGATAGATAGATAGATAGATAGATAAGATAGATAGATAAATGAGGGAATGAATATCCAACCCATTTATGACATGAGAAAGATTGAAAGATATCGCTATTAATACGTTATGAGGTGATATTATCACTTACGGCTGCATCACCGTCCAACAGAGGCCCAAGACTTCTGACAAATATGAGAATGCCTGCAAGGCAGTCAGCTAAGGCCAAGTTAAAGGCAAAAACATTCTGTTTCTTGCGTAGCTGAGGACTGACAAGGATAACGCAAATTGTCAGGAAGTTGATAAGAGCCGCTGAAGCCGTGAAGATAAGCAGCAAATAATGGAGAATCATCCCGGGGATATCCATCGTTGTTGGACAGTTTAGTGACCACAGCTGTAGAAATGAGCTATCCAATCAATTTTCCTATGTCAAATACAAATATCTATTTCAGCGGAGGATTGCAAACACCCTGTTTGAGAGGTCTTGAATGCACAGCCTCTCTATTCAAAGTGATTGTGAATTATTCGTTATACACCTCCCTTTCTCAAAACCCATTGAGAAACTTCCAGGTAAGTAGCTAAATTCTGTTCAGGTTCGTCGGACAGGCGGTATGTTGCTTTTTATTCCCTTTGTAAATCTAGCATCGCATAGAGTTTATTTGTATTTGTTTTGTTATTCAGGGTCTGATGTAGAATAGTAGCAGGATGCATGAAGGGCTCTGTAAATTGATATAATGCCAACAAACCATTTCCTGCGAACGTTTGATTCACTTACCTCTCAACTCCATCAATATATTCATTTAGATATCACAATATGTTATCATTATACCATATTTTCCACAGTAAACGATTCGTCCGTTGTATATATATTGGATTCAAACGTATGCCCATAATGATAACAAGCACAGAACTTCTGCTGAAACTTAAGGTCTTCTTTTTTTCCAAGTTTATTATGCAGCCTATCCACGTTGAGGGCACATGATTGAGTAGTTATTCCACTTATAAACAACATAATTTTACGCATTTTACGCAGTCAAACTAGTTGTCCGTGTCATGAAAGTCCTATGACTTTTTGCTCATAAGACACACTCATAAGACATAAGACATAACTCTTTTTGCTCATAAGACAATGTATGAGGCCAGGGACTTCATGAAGTGGATTTGAAGGTCTCACATAGCCATATATGAGCGACTTTGGACATTCTGAGATTTTTGTAAAGACCTTTATGTGAATGCTTCACGTAACGAACCTCAGGAGTCGTAACATGTCGATAGACTAATGATCATCCGAGTCACCCATACATTATACCGTCGACAACATAGCTAGGCCCTCTCGCTGTATAACAGCGCGAGGGTCCTTTTGAGATCTGATTCGCATTCTTATGTTAGCCCTTTGAATTACCTCGCGCTCGCTTTGCTCGTCCGTTATAGCCATCATACAGCGAGAGGATCTTGACAATATAATTAGGCTATATCGACAACAGTAATTCATTGGACACAAAGTAAAGGTAGATACGCGGCCCTAGCAAGCAGATATCGTGTAGATCACGGGAACCTTTTTTTTTTTTTTTTTTTTTTTTTTTTGCAGGAATTCACTGAAAAAAAATGAAAGGAAACTCTTTTTTTTTCTTCTTCTTTTTTTTTTTTTTTATGGCTGCATGGCTCTATATCATGCCGACGCTTTGTTCGTGCTGTAGAAATAGGGCAAATCACGTCACGCTATCTGCCTCTTGCGTTTCTCTCGATGTTGAAATTACGAATAATACTAGAGGGGTCAAGCGCATAAAAAGCTGTTTCCACGTGGCATATGAAGGAATTGTGAAGGATGCAAATGCCGAAAAAAAAAAATGGCTTTATCCAAACTTCTATTTTAGGCTGCAAAAGATCGCCAAACCAGCGCGGGCGTTTAAAAGGATCGCCAATATCAATATTGTTGTTGTTGTTGTTTTATAGAAAGAAAGAAGAGAGAGAAAAATGGGGCCCTATGCAAATAATTTGCCCCAGACAGCACTTGAAATAAAACAGACATTATAGATCTTAGAAAAATATAAACAAGATTATTAAATATATATGTATGTACCAAGTCTCCACGAGGGAGCTCATATTGTCTCCACAAAGGAGCTCATTGAGTCTCCACGGGGGAGCTCATATTGTCTCCACAAAGGAGCTAATTAGGTCTCCACGAGGGAGCTCATATGATATTTATGAATACCTCAAATTCTTTAGTTAAGCAAACTCAAATTACTATACAATACACGCGCGCGTGTACCGCACATTAACTCACCCATATGTGCACATACACTTATACACACATACATCTCCAACCACGCACACACTTACTAATATCAGAGGTCAACCCAACATGATATAAAGTATTTAAATAAAACGCCACAACGATGTAAATTACAGAATAGGGAACATTACTATAACTGTATCATTGTTTCAAGAGAAAAAAAAATGTATACTATATACAGTGTTTATATGAATATCATTATTTCGAGAAAAAAAAAATTAATGTTACTCTCTGGTGTCGTTTTAATATAGTTCGGCGGGAGTTCAAAAAATGTTGACATTAATCATGTTAATTTCTTCGAAACGTTTCCAACATCAGGAGTCGTGATTTGCTTATGATTTTTTTTTCTCGAAAATGTTTTGAAAAGTTCGTCATTATATGCGCACAACCTACCATACGCATGCTACGTGCGCGATGTCCCAAAAATCTTCGCAAACCCGAAATAGATTCCGACAGATTCGAGAATGTTTCGCATATTTATTATGCCTGCGAAGACATCAAGTTCATCCGATCGTTTTCAACCTAATGCGTACATCTTCACTGTAAAAACATCGGTGTTATATTTAACACCATGGGTGTTAAATCTAACACCGATCAAACTTCAATAGACGACCACACCCACAGGTGTAGAAAATGTATTGTGACGGTGTTAAAAAGTGTTCGCCTGGCACTTCGTGGTGTTAGTTTGACACTGCGGCTGCTGATATTTTTGACACTGCGCTAGAGTTAATTCAACAATGACACCGCATGGTGTTGATTTGATATTGGTGGTGTTAATTTCAAAGGTATAACACCCGTTCAGCTTCAATAGGGGACCACACCAACTGGTGTAACCGTGGTGTAAATGTATTTACAGATTTTTTCAAAAATCAAGCACTTTATCGGAAAATTCTTTATCGTCTTGTTGAAGTTCAAAATTAACAAGAAGTGCAGTAACTAAGAAACTATTCAAAAAACAATTTTAAATTTTGAAATGACACCCGGAGGTGTTAATAAAACACCATTAATGAGTACCGGAAATTTAACACCAGCTCGGTGTTTCATATTTAACACCGGACTTTTTGCAGTGTTGAGACACTCTGACAAACTTTTCGTGCACGCAAATCTGCACCACGTGACGTCTGACCTATATAAAGCTTATGATCAATTATTATCTGATTTCATATAATACTGACTTCATTTCATTGCATCTTAATACGTTTACCACAAATTACATTCGTATCGCACATGTACGCATCATACAATGATAGTACCAAAAATGAATCTACTTTCATGATAATGACAGTTAAAAAGAAATGCACATACATCATTATGCCATACTCAAGATGGTATCTATAGTATATGACTATTGTATGTGTGGAACCCTACACAGAAAAGCACATTGTTAGGGTACGTCCTCAAAAAAGTAGCCCCCCCCCCCCCCCACACACACACACACGCTCTGAAGTCACCGTGGCTTTTAACCAAGTTCGCGCCAATTTCATGCGAAATAGAGATATGCTATTTTCGTATCAATGACTATGACTATTTTGTGTCAAGTTCGGGACAATGTACAAAAACCGGGTAAATGAAATGAAGTGCAAATGTCTTGCCCTGAAATTTGCAACGGTAACTATGCAACCATGACGCCGTGAAATGTGCAAACGTTCAGTTTTGACGGGAAATATTCAAATGCATCCTGCCAATGTGCAAATTGTTTACTTCAGCAGTATATTATGACGAAGGCCTAAAGACGGTAGATCAACTGCGAGTTCTTTGATACAAAATGTAAAGTTTGATTACCCATACAGTAGTACTTCATGGCAGGTTGAACTTGCGCTGTGATGTAACATGAATAGTTGGTGAAGATTGAGTCGTTGAGGGCGTACTCATCAAGTCATCATCGGAGCTCATTGCAGCTGGAAGTGATCAGGCGACAGCTCTTAAAATACTCTTCTAATTTAATCCCACGGTGAGATGGAAGGCTGATATCACAAAATGCAAATAAAGATGAAGAAAAGGAAACTTCGAAGTCTGCAAATAATTTCAGAAGCTTGTCAACAACTCTTCCGCCAGATTTAAGACCGAAAAACAAAAATAGTGAATTCATCGCCGCCGCATAAACAGAAATGTAGAACTTACCAGTATATGCACTCATTTTGACTGAAGAAAGTCATATTTTGATGAACGAAAACTTCCATGTTGCTATTAGGTATCTTGAAACTCCCCAGTGTCGTCAAAATATCAACTAACAATGCTGCTAGTGCTTGTATGAAAAGGTTTGCGACAAGAAAGTGTAACATTTTATCCAGAATCCCTTGAAGGGACGCGAATATTTTTATCCAGAACCTTCTATTACAATAGAAGGCTCTGGCTATATCCAGTATATGCTGCCCTCTACGACAAAATACTTTTATTTTGCTGATTTGAGATCCCATGTTTCAGGTTTCGTATTACTGTAAATGATATTAAAAAGGAAATCAAGCATCATCGAACATTTACGATGATTCAGTATATTTTATGTTGCCTATTAAAGATAATCCCACTTATTCTACTCCAGTCCAAAGATTTGGAGTGGGGGGGGGGGGGGGGGAGTCTTTCGCAGTTTCTCATTTTGATGTGTGCTGATTCATGATACCCTTAATATCACTTTTGCGGTGAAACATTCCATATATTTTAAAATAATTTTTTTTTCTATTTTTCTTCAGATTACTTGGATACGCCCACAAAAAAAAAAAAAACACCCTTCCAAACCAAGATTCTGGTTGTGACCTCATCTGTCAATCATTGCTAAGGTATTTTTTTTTTTTTATGATTAACAAAAGACATTGGAATGCACCCTCCCCGAGACCGAGCATAACTTAGATGTTTCTTAGTCATGTCTTTTGTTAGTCTCATTAATATCACAGAAATCAATCATGACCACTAAAAATACATCAGTTTGACTACATATAAATATAGCATCCATAAAAGCATTCGTTCGAGCAATTACACATACAAAAATACATACATACATACATACAAACATCACGATCTTAATCGTCCGTCACTCTTTTCTCCGTCGATCTATAACTTTATATTTGTTACATGTAAATTTACAAGCGCCTTTAATGGTATTCCTACTTGTCTCAAGGGGCCATTACACAAAGAACGGTTTGCTCTGTTTTCTTTGGAAAGGAGAAACTCAAAACAAACATATTCAATCATGAAATCAGGCAAAAAAATGTACAAAAGAATCGTGATTGCCGATCTTCAAAACAAGGATTTACTGCAAGATTTTTTTTTTCAATGACAATCCAATATCCTTTATACTGCAATACGGTTAAATCATATAAGCTCTCCTTTTATAAGTCAAGCCTAAATTGAATCATGCTTTGTGATGCAATGCTTTCATTGAAGTTCAAAGCAAAGAAAACGTCCTGTTTTGAAACCTGTAAATCGCATTAAGTTTACAGCTGCGCATTAAGTTGGAGGCTGGATATTAATGAAATATGATATCAATCAGGGCCGGCGCAGCGTTTTCAAAAGTGTGTGGGCCCACTTCCGGGTTTCAGGAGCTAACAAGCAAAAAAAAAAAAAAAAAAAAAACCAAGCAAAAAAAAAAACAACAACAACAACAAAAAAAAAACACAACAAAAAACAACAAAACACGTCGGCTCATCTCTTCTCCCCGTCCACTTCCGGGTTTCTTCAGCTGACAAGCAAAAAAAAAGGTCCTCAGCTCATTCTCCCCCCTTTCCGGGTGTTTCCACCTGACAAGCAAAAAAAAAAAAAAAAGGCTTCAGAGACCAAAACATAGCCTTACCGCCGCCATACTTCAAGATCTCTATCTATGTAGTGCCACTTACGTACTTCCGGGTTAAAAAAAGTGTGGGGCCCAAAGTGATGACACCTTATGTATTCCTTTGTATGGTGCACAAAAAGTGTGGGGGCCCTCACGGCTGCGCCGGCCATGTTAATGATGATAAAAGCTCGAGGAGCTCACAAATTTTCCAGACGTAAATTAAAAGAAAAGTTAACTGTACAAAAATAAAATACCGAATGTGCATTTACAATAACCGGAGAAGCCCAAATTTCTAAACAAACAAACAAACAAACAAACAAAAATCCATCGTGTTATTGGCCTTAGTATATCGTCAAAACTATTTAATAGCTGACGATAAGCCAGTGCACAATTAGTTTATGTGCACATAATTCTGTACACATTAACTTTCTTATTTTTCTCAGTGGTTGGTTAGGCATCACTTCACGACGCTAGCCTGACGTAACGATCTATGGAAATCATGTTCAAACAAAGAATGATCTCGCGTGTAAACCAAGTGAACAGAATAGTCCGTCAATATTGATACTTCGGCAGGCACCATTTTATGAGTATGAAATTCATTTACATTTTTTTCTTCAAAAACCAGGCTTGCTCGAATGGACTGACAAGCTTCATTAATAAGATATCAAAATGTACATAAAATGATAATGATTCAGTATCTTCTTTATATTAATAGTTATTTTTTTTCATGTTACTATATACATGTATACTGCTTGTATGATTCATAAAAGACATTGTTATTCTAAGCACTTTCATTAAAGAGCTCACTTACTGAACTAGAGACGATTTGGACGAGTCCATTTTAGTCCTCTTGTCGGTCTTCCGTGAGGTTTGCAGCCACCGTATCGCGTTATAATGTGTCGATGCCATGACGTCACCACATGACTTTACGAAATTATATTCTATTTACACAATGATAACCATTGTAAATATTGGTACATGCATGTCGACCATGAACGAGAAAGGATATTTACACTGTGTTACTGTAATCATTTAAGGATGACAGGACCGTGGTTGGTTACATAATATTTTGTCAACATTTACTAAACCTAACATTTGGAAATTATAAAAATTAACACTTCACAGTTTTTAGGGGTTACGCCATTTCCTGACCCACTTCATCTGACACACTCTTTCTGACACACTTTTTTTGCCATTCATTTTGTACACGGGGCAGTTTTCATGAGACGGCCTCTGTTATTGGCTACTGTGCTAATGAATATTCAACAGCCTTACGATTTTTTTTCATAATGAGTCACTCGGTCTGATTCTGTGTCTGTGATTGGCTTTTAGCTATTGACTTACGCGTGATATCGCTCTCCTCAAGGGGGTCCGTGACGAAATCTGATTACCAGTGTGCGTGTGTGTTTCGAATTGCGTTTTAGTGCCAGTGAGTGTGGCATAACTTCTGCAGGTTTCCTGTCCATTTCTCTCTCTTTTTCTCTCTTTTGCTTTCGTATCATCTTATCTCTGTTATTCTTAGAGTACAATCGTACTACCACAAGTGTTTTTCCCCCATTTTTTGAAGTGATTATCTCGTTTGCAACAATTTAGAGGTGAGTTTTTGTTCGAGTGTTTGTTGAGTTTTTTGATTGAACACGATGTAGATATCTACGTGTGTGCGACAACATCCATGGTACCCACTCGTTTGTTTCCGTGTGCATTTTTACCGTACAGTGTCTTCATCGTTCGTCTTCCAAGCAGCGAGTTTTCACCCTAGTTTTCCTCAACGTAGTTTTTTACCTCAATTTTTTTTTTTGCGGTGCAAGATGTTCAGTGTATTTTTTCTACGGTAAAATGCCATCGTTGATGATCTCCGTGTATTCATTACTAGTTTTCCACCTCCGTTTCATTTTAGTACAACTAGCATTGCTCTAAAGTCTAACCAAGGAGCTATAGCTCCTTGGTCTAACGTAGTTAGCTACAGTACAAAGTCTGCGATGTCTGTACGTTTGCTGATGTGTTTTTGTGAGCTGGGAGTGACTATGGTGGGAATGATATTCAGGGTTTTGCTGTGGTTGAGATGATAGTGATAATGATCATAATGATTCTGGTGATGATATACGAACCCTTTTGATGATGCAATTTATTTCGTGTGACCATGACGTTGATCATTGATGATGGCGAGAACGACACGAGTAGCCTAGCCTAGGCCAAGGACGAGAGTGACACTGTCCACGGGGGCTGTTGCTCGCTCATGCACAGGAGTGGTCTAGACCTAAAGACCTGCGTTTAATCATTTTTTTTTTAAACCTTTTGGTTGTTCACTTGGGTTAGTGCTCCAAAAATTCGTTTCTCTAAAGAAACTCAACCAAAAGCTTGACAATAAGGTTGCATCAGGGCTATTCTTTAGTAAATATTAGATCTAAATGGCGATGCTAATTTAGTTTTCATTTAGAACTCGATTATATCCCATTTTCTTTGCTCATTTTTCAAATGATAAATTATTTAGAACTGTAAATTTACTTAAATTCTGATGTACTGCATTCACCATTGTAAAAATCAATAAAAAAGAGCCCGCTGAGCAGGTGTTTCATTCTATCCTTTTCATTTCCTCCCTATCGTGTTGGTTTCCTTCCTGTCACTTCCTTCTTTGACCCTGGATGGAAGAAAAAAAATCCCATCTTGCCATGTAAAGACAGAACACATACCATCATGAAATATTATGACATTAGAATAGTTTTAAAAGATTATGTAAGTCATCAAAATTCTTGTGTGTGGAAATAGATAATAAATAAAAGGTGATTTCTTACAAAGCAGTTCTTTCAAATGTCCAACAGCCTCAGAACAGCTTCGATAATGAAGCTAGTGAAATCTGAAAACTATCGTGGCAACAAGTGATATTGATAGGAAATTCTGACAAAAACTGTCACAACAGTTGATGTTTAAATTTGTCGTTTTATTGGATTAGGTCATGAAACTATAAATGCCACCGATAAAATCACAATCGCTCTCAATTTGAACAGAGGCAGTAGGGTAGGAATGACTCAGCAAACAGCTGATTATTTATGCGTCGTTTCCATGGGCAACTGCGGGGTAACTGGAAGAAGACGCACGAAGTTTAGACTTGAGTCAAGAACTATTATTTATTATCAATTTTTTATTCAAAACATTTTTTTCTTTGGATTTCAAAAAAAAAGGTCGAAATATTTCATATTACGCTTCTTAAATGTATTATGAATATAGATATGAAGTATTTTTATCGTGATTTCATGAAGGATTAGAATTATTTTGAATATATAAATACTAGACGGGCTGAACAATGAAGTCTAATTTTGCCCCAAGAATTTGCAGCCCACCGTACGTGCTGGTGGTGCATTCCTAGCGTTCTTGCCGCACTCTCCCAGCCACGTGCAAGCGCAGCATGCATGCAACAGTCACCAACAGTCACATAGAGTACATGTTTAGCTACTTCACCGATCTCACTCCTGATCTCTTGCAAAGAAAACCTTTACAAGTGTAGAAAATTCTCTCGAAACTAAGCCAGACATGAATTTGGAATATACATTACAGTGTCAAGACCTTTTCAGTGGACTTTGTTTTCGCTATTTGTCTGTTTAGCTCTTGAATGTACGACTTCTTACGTCCGATTTGTTTTTCACCTCACCACGTGGTACTGTTTTTTTCAGTCCCATGCTTCCTCCATATGCACACATGTTGTAAACACACACAAGCCACCGGCACCGCGATCGAAGTTTAAGCGATAGCGATAACATGTGTGGAGCAGACATGCGGATTTCAGCACAGATGAGTAGTTGAACGTATCACGATTGTAAAACAAACATTTTTCTATGTCACTGCCAATTTGAATTAGGTTATCTTATCATAGATAGATTACGATTTTATTCTAAAATAGATTAGCTATGGCAAGAATTTGTTTACATGAGAGTTATTTGATAACATTGCAAAATAAAACCCCCGTCATTCAAAGGAATGTTCCAGGGCTATCTCGGGGGTTGGGAGCATGAATACCCTTCGCGAGTAGATCGCGCCGTAGGGAAGATCGCGCCCAAGTTCACTGCCGACTTACTAGGCAGGCACGAAGATTACTAGTACACAAAAGGGCTTTTTACACTTGTAAATTTTTGCTTAGCCCCGGACTATCGGTTGGGCTAAGGGGGGGCCTTAGCCCCACCGATAGTACGGGATTATCCTTAGCCCACTTTCTGTTTACACTCGTTTTTGCCAAAGTGGGCTAGCCCCACCGATAGTACGGTACTATCTGGCCCTGCAAAATAGCAGGGGTTAGCACCGCAATTGCGGTGCTAGCACCGCAATTGCGGTGCCAAGCAAGTGAGTGTAAACAGAACGAAAAAATAATCCTGGGCTAAGCGACGGAGACGAAGTGCGACCCTCACTGACCAATCAGAAACGAGGTAATCAAGTGCTGCCGGTGCGTGCGTGTACGTGTACAGTACACAGCGTAATTATGAATATTCATGTGGTTTGGAAAGTCCGGGGCTAAGAAAGACGAGTGTAAAAAGGTCAGTTTTCTCCTTAGCCCCGGACAAGAGATAGTACGGGACTAATTGGCGAGTGTAAAAAGCTGAAAAAATTGGTACGGGACTAACGATAGTCCTGGGTCAGAGAAAGTCCGGGGTTAAGAAACACAAGTGTAAAAAGCCCTAAAGGCCCGGCGCCCGTACGTAGTATGGGTTAAGCAGCTGAAAAAAAAAAAAAAAAAAAAAAAAAAAAAAGGTACTGGAAGCGCACGTAGTAGCAAGACCTACACGTGGATGAGGTTAGAAATTGCCGCGCGCCTCCAGCTCACCAGCTCCTGGCCGCCTCTTATTGGCCGGCCTTGAGCGACAAGCCATACCATAGTCTTGAATATTCATTAGCACAGTAGCCAATAACAGAGGCCGTCTCATGAAAACTGCCCCGTGTACAAAGTGAATGGCAAAAAAAGTGTGTCAGAAAGAGTGTGTCAGATAAAGTGGGTCAGGAAATGGCGTAACCCAGTTTTTAGCGTGCAGCCGGGAATATACAAGTTAGTAATCTAAATGTTTTAGGCCTATTCTAAGTTAAGGTGTATTCCAATCAGTGATTGAAAGATAATGTTATTTACAGAACCGTGGTTTTGGAAGGTCTTTTTACGAGCGTTTCCAAGTAATCTGAGAGAGTAGAAAATCAAAGGTTTTCCGCCCAGTGCTATCCAATTACATTCAATTTTAAAGGACATTTGACATTTTTACGATTATTCAAGTTCGAGCGAATTTGAACAATCACCGAGTTCAACATTCAAAAGGCCAACTACTTCATTCAATATAAATTTCATCAGCATTCTGTTTCATGATTCTCTCACATGAACGTGTTTAAAAGAATAAATGAATAGATATAAATTACCAAGTTAATCGTAGATTCTAAATGGTGTACACAATATACATCACCAGTCGACCTGCCCCCAACTAGCCCCGAAAGTTCTGGATAAAAAGAACCGCAGAGGACGCCGACTAGCAGGGCGATTTTTAAATCAGATTTGGCTATAAAATTGCGAAGCCTGTCAATTTTCAAGACTACATGTTAGCCTAATCATTTCTTAACTCTTTTCAGAGGAAAACATTCACCAAATCATACCCGTAATGAGATGTAAGAAAAACGTATTTAACCTCTCAATCAGGGCAAGGGCCTAATCTATGATCTTTGTAAGTCCAATTATTCAAGTGAGATG
The DNA here is from genome assembly GCF_964275005.1 of Diadema setosum. Taxonomy (NCBI): domain Eukaryota; kingdom Metazoa; phylum Echinodermata; class Echinoidea; order Diadematoida; family Diadematidae; genus Diadema; species Diadema setosum. The sequence continues at coordinate 34,544,628 of NC_092704.1, forward strand.
ATAGGAGCCCTGCGGAGCAGAGCAGAACCTGGGCTTGGGTACGGGTCGTAGCAAAGCCAGGAAAAGAGGTTGCACTTACCGCGCTTCTTTATCACCACTTTGGGCTAGATGTGCTCATTGTCATTTGCACATTGTTAAACGTGAAAAAGGAGTGTCGAAATGGCGGGGACGTAAGTACAAATTAATCGTTACTCTTGCCATTTGGAGGATTTCAGACTGGTAGCCTCAGAACAGCTCATTTCTCTTTGTAGAATGAAGATATTTCATCTACTCTAGGACTCGTTGATATGTTAGGTCAATTATCAGCAAGGTATCACGTGGAATGGGTTACCATCGGTCAGTCCCACATACCGAACTTTCTGTGGGTTATTTCAGCCTGTCGGTTGTTGTTCGTAACGGTTAGGATCTAGGCGTAGGCCCTACAGAAATTGTTGATTAGTATAGTATGGACCCTAGCTTGCAAGCTACCTCTTGTGTAGAGCTTGATTAGACAATGCAAAGCGAGGAACAGGAGTTGTGCAGTGTTAAGGAGAGGCCTGACGGACGCCGTGCGTGACCCACTCCCCAGTCGTGCATTTACACACATTCAAGCCTCAGGCCCCACTTTTTTCTAAATTAGGGCCTAGCCTAGGCCTAACCATTTTAAATGTGTTCCTCCGGCCTCCTCCTCGGCTCCGTTCCCGCCATCCGGCGCCCACTTCGACAGCATGGTTATTCCGGACATGTATTTCGTTACATATAATGACATTCATGCACGGATACGCGCTGGACTTCGAAGACTTGCCATACATACATAGTTTGACTAACTTAACTGAGCTGAAGTCACCAAAAAATGGGGCACATGCACAAAATATAGTTTCTAGATATCAAATATTAACTAAAAATGCTAAGAAATTGACATTTCACCTCGGATTTAGAAGAAGATGCCAATTTATCACAAGATTTTAAAATGTATTGATGTAGATTCTTGAAAACATTAAAATTTACAAATACAATTGGACATGTTTCGTTAGACCCTTCCCCCCCCCCTTTTTTTTTTTTTTTTTTTTTTTTTTTACTGTAGGCCTAGTGTAGAGTCGACAATACGAAATTTGAGCCTCATTTGCCGTTTTTCTCCTTGTTTTCCACTCGGTACGAATGTGTACAGTGAGTCATCATGATCATGGGTACCAGTATGACTTAACTGCACCAGCGACTCCGACACGTACTAACGTTATAATTAGTTACAGCACCCTGCCCGGGATTAGGGTATGATTATGAATAGTGATTCTGGTGCATAAATAAGGCGTGAAAGATGTTGACTATTCTATTACGAAAATCTTGTCTGCAATTAATGCGATTTTGCACCATGCTAAGGGGGACAGTGTAGCATTATTTTTGCTTGTAATTTCATCCTCTGATTATTGAATTCAGGGTCCCGTTTCATAAAACTTGTTATCAGTGGCAACTGCCTCATTTCTATGACAAAATAAGTTAATTTGCTCTCAGCCAATCAGATGCAAGGATTTCAGTAGCTTATAACAACTGTCACAACTTGTCACTGATAACAATTTTTGTGAAAGGTGGCCCAGACCAACAAAAAAAAAAAAATTGTCCAGTAACACAAGCCTTTCTTTGTATGGAATATGACGTATTTTCATTGACCTGTCTCATTCATTTCCATGCCACAAGGAACAGCAACACACAGAGTACAACCAAAATTCCCACAGTCTTATGGGCCCAGAGAGATGACTGCCTGCTGCTTACTATAGAAGTTCCAAAAGCTGTGGAGGAGGACATAACATTTGAACCAGAAAAGTAAGTGGACTCACCTCAACGTAGACTGAAAATATCTAAGCAACAATCTCATACTTTTCTGACATCTGGGGTAGTTTGCAAAGAAGCGCAACCAGTTTGATGTGATAACTGCGATAAATGCACAGTAGGGGTCTGGTGCTGCAAAGCAGAAAGATGGGGGCGGTGGACTGCGTCTGGGTCGATGGTGTCCCTTCTCCCAGCCCCTGAAAGTTAAATTTGAGACTGAGATAAACAAGTTGTTGAATTCTATTTAAAATTTCATGTGATTACATGATCTTGTTGTATTGATCACAGTAACATTTTAATCAACACAGGATGCCAGATAAATTTTGTTGATTTAACAATCTTTTGATGTGATGAAAGTTTTATTTGTTGTATATTAGATTATAAAAGATTGAGAGAAAAAGTTAGCAAATAAAGGTATATAATTTTGACACTTTTGAGGCTATGACATTTTCCCTTGTCTAATCAGCACCATGTGTTTCGTATGAGGTGTTTATTTGTAAGTTGATGTTGTTGTGTGTGTTTTTTGTGGGGGGGGGGGGCAGGGGCTCTCTGGTTGTCCTCACTCAAAGCTTGGTGATTCATGCTACTAGCAGGCTTGTCTATTGTGTTAATGAACAAATGGTATAGTTTTGGTTGAGATTGGGATTCAGGTTTAATTTTTTTGTGAGATGTAACGTAGAGATTTTAAAAATATTTAAGAGTATACAATACAAAGAGGATTTACAAGTTTATTTGATGAACATCAGGTTTGAAATGGGTGAGATATACACATATATATACTAGAAAAACAAAGTAAGCAAAGTGCACCCAACTTTTATTAGGACCTCTTACAGGACATCATACAGCTATTTCAAAACCAATTTTCATCAATAAACATGAAATTCCTTTTAGAATCCTATGCTTTTTCATATTTCATAATAAGTAGTGTCTACAATTATCTCACCTTGAAACCTGAAACTGAATCTCAACCAGAACTACCATCCTTTTAAGTTAAATGTCAGCAATCTCTACTTAATTGTCATGTCATCATATGTCCGTAGGTAAAGCCTTCTAATATAAAAACCCATTATCTTTTAATCTAAACTTGATATTAAATGTATATTTTTCTCCTGTTTTGTTTCATTGTTTTCAGAGTGATGTAAACAATCTTTGTCAGGGCATAGTGACCATCATTTTGCCTCTTGATACATTTCTGCCATTATCAAAATCTCATGCCCCGTTTCACTCCATTTTACTCCACTGGCTTGCCACTTTTGGATTTAAAGCAGTTTTGAGTGGCCTCTTGTGCTTCTTATTCTCTTAGCGACTATATCTTATTTTTGAATTCAAGTGCAGTCCCAAGAAAACCATGCAAAAGATCTCACATTTCAATACAATCCTTTTTGGCACAAGCAACAAAGTAGTTGGTTTTTTGTTTGTTTTTTTTTTGTGTGTGTGTGTGTTTTGTTTTTTTATTTGGGGGGTGGTAGGGGGTGTTTCGATGTCCATTAATTATGCAGGAGCTTTTCCTTTCGGTCATTATAAGGTGGTCACATTTAAACTCTTTCTCTTATCTTTTGCTTGTATTCTTAGAGTGCACTTAAAGTGTAAAGGAGGACAAGAGAATGAACAGTATGAACTAAAATTTGAGTTCCATAAAGACATCAATCCACAGGTAAGTGTCCAAGACTGTAACTACATAAAATGTTGGAATTTCTTGTTTTACAATTGTTTTCATTAGTGCACTGGTATCACAGTAACCAAACTGTTGTTAGTCTTTCAATATTGTAGAAAGATGATTCAGTATAAATAAAAGAGAGAAGGAAAGAAAATCTGTGGTTAAGTGATTAACTCTGTATATCAATTCTCAGTCATGGCCTTGACTGCTATAGATGAATGAAGTGATGGCCCTTCCGTCATGAAGACATTCTCCTCCATTTGAATGTGAAAGAACAAAACAAATATATATCACATGAAGTATTATCAATGTTCTATTTTTGCCCCAAATTTCTGTTAATTTGCTGTTATATGAGCTTTTATGTTTTCTGTAGACCTGTAGTTTACAACTGTAGAACAAACCTCCAAGTAAAAATCTGCAATCACAGCATTTAGATCTGTACCAAGTTGCTATTATCTTCCCCATGATATACTTGGTTTATGCATACACATGAGCACTTCCAAGTTGTAACCTTTTTATGCCTCCGCCACGAAGTGGTGCCGGAGGCATTATGTTTTTTGGTTTTCCGTCCTTCCGTCCGTCCGTCTGTCCATCCGTCTTTCCGTCTGTCTGTAATTAATTCTGTGGACAGCATAACTAAAAAACCTTTTGAGGTATCGTAATGGAACTTGGCATGTGTGTGTATTAGGGGGTAAAGTTGTGCCTGTCAACTTTTGGGTGCACATGCTCAAGGTCAAAAGGTCAAGGTCAAATGCTCAAAATTTCACTATTTCCCCCATATCTATGCAATGCCTGAAGATATTTTTTTTGAAACTTAGTGTGTACATGTATTACCTAAGAAAGATTCTTTGGTGAAAGTTTGGGGTCATGAAGTCAAAGGTCAAAAGGTCAAGTAAAAATGTTAAAATTTTACTTTTTTCTCCATATCTTGGAAATGGTTCAAGGTATCTTCATGGAACAAGGTATATATGCATGTACTGACTGGCAGTGATTATCTAGAGAATTTTTGCTTCATGGGGTCAAAGGTCAGGGGTTACAAGGTCAGGGGTTACAAAAGTCAAGGGTAACACTTTAAATTTTACTATTTCCCTCATTATTTATGAAATGCCTGCAGGATTATTATTTTTTTTTTAACTAGGTATATGCATGTATTACCCAAAAGAGATTCTCTGGGAAGTTTGTTTGTTTGGTTTTTTTTTTTTTTTAAAGGTCAAAGGTCAAAAGGTCACAAATCAAGTGAAAGTGCTGAACTTTACCTCTTCCTTTGTATCTCGGAAGTGGCTCAAGTTATCTTGAAACTTAGTACATATTCATGCATGTTCTGCCTGACAGTGATTCTCTTATGAATTTTAGGGTCAAAGGTCAAGGGTCAAAGGACAGATTAAAATGGTAACAATTTACTATTCAATACAGAAATTGCACTTTTTCTCTGTACCTTTAAAATTACTCAATGCATATAACTTATGAAAGGGTCAAAGTCTGAAAGTAAAAGTCCTACAATCCCCAAATACATGCTCTCCTATTCATCCAATTAAACCTAGGTCAAGGAAGGTGAGCATTACATATTGTTTTAATAGTTTTGTGAAAATGTAATCACGCATTGTTCACATGTACTATATAGACCTATTAGGAGAATCGTGCATTATGGCGGAGGCATACCAGTCGCCATTTCTAGTTTTCTACTTGGTTTGTTTTGTTTTGGTTTATTTCTGCATTTTCTTTCTCCATATACATGTACAATAACAAATGAAAACAAAGTGATACAGAGTATGCCCAAAAAATAGGAGAGTTTAACATACAAATTAATACAAGAAATGTCAATTTCATAACAACATCAGTCCCTAATGAAATCAAAACAACATATTAAGGCATACTGTATTTATGAACAAAGGAGAAATCAATACAGGGGACCATCAACATAAGCAGAGCTTGACGTGTACTTGTTTTCCTCCAGGGTTTCATTTTAACTCATCGCTACTGACTTTATCATCATCATTGAATTTGAACAGACCTCAAAATACAAGGTCCAAGGTAGACACATTGACATGCTGGTTAAGAAGAAGGAAGCAGGTCCATATTGGCCAAGGCTCACGAAGGAATCAAAAAAGGTTTGTTGACGAAACACCCAAACATACTGTGTAGTATCACATGGAGCAATATGTCTCGGTGCATCCTGATCCGTGTATATTTCAAATTACTCTTTTGAATCCTTTGGTATTTTGTTTATCTGTTGTCACATACTACTGTGGATCACATTTCATTCATTTTGTGTGGTAATGATCACTTGTGGTGTCAATATGTGTACCATAACTTTTGAAGATTGGATACTGCAATTTTATATCATATGAAGATATTTTAAATTTTAGTGGGTATAATTCAGTGCTGATCCCTGGTATCTTTTTATATAATGATAAATATTCAGGAAATATTTGTTTGTTTGTTTTTTCTGTCAGTGTGATAATGACATTTAAAAAGGTCCAGGTATGGAAGGGATATGTCAGAATCAATTTATCTGAGTTGAGTCCATTTTGATATGTTCAATGCATACCTTTGATAATCAAATTAAATTTTGTAAAAATGTATTTAGGTGTGTGCAAAAGTAGATCCATTGCCCAGTCTGTAATCCACAATGTATCAGAGCATTCATTTTTTGTCATACTGTAAAGTGGAAATGACGGTTGTGGCATTTAAGATGTCCAGAAGACATGTAATGCTTAAAAAGAATGATGCAAGCAGTCTGAAATTCAGTGTTTCTTATCACTGCAAACATGGTTTGTGTGGTGTCTTTTATAGAATGTGATAATGAATGTTTACTAGGTATGGTATTTTTATACTGTAAAAGCTCTTATTTTTGCATTCAGATAACAAATTTTCATGAATGAGGAGGTTACAGACATTTTTGCCAGATGTTTTTGCGATTTTGGTTATGAGGCTATTGCATGTGCACTAATGGCAGTGCCTGTCCGTTTGTGATATTTGTATATATTGTCAAGTTTGTGACCCAACCTTGATTTGGGAAATTTTACTTTTACAGTAGCGAGGGGTCAAATGCTATGGTACAAGATTTCGCACAACAACTGATGAGGCACCCTATTTGAGGTAAAGCTGTGCCTAATGGGTAATCTTATCTTTCATGGGGTGTGAAGTCTTGTTCCATTGCATGAATAAAGGCCATACACCAGGCAAGTACAACACTCTCAATGAAAAGAGGGGACTAATTGTTTGTCTGTTTGTCTGTTCCTAAATGGTCTTCTCTCATTCTCCTTGTGTCTCAGCAACATTGGCTGCGCACAGACTTCAACCGATGGAAGGACGAGGATGAGTCTGATGATGAGTTTGGAGGTGGTGATGATAGGGGTCTAAATGAGGTGAGAAGAAATGTCCTCTAGGGCTGGGCAAGTTGAGGGAAAGTATGCAGTATTCTTGGTGTATTGCACATTTCTTATTTTGTGCAAATATCATCATTCATAGGTTCACCATGTGATTAGTCCATATTGTCAATGTTTTATTATTAAAAAAAAAAATAGGGAGGCCCTAATATTCATAATAATTTGTGCAATACATTCACCAAAGTTAAATTTCATATCAACAATGTTACCAAATTTCACTTAACTACAGTCAGACAAGCCATGCACTGGTCAAGAGATTTGTACATATATACTTATGTTAATTTCACTGGGAGGAATAGGTCATAGAGTACAATGTAGTATAAAAAATAGTGGGGGGCAGAGCTGCGCTGCACTGCAAGCTGCACCTGTGGTAAACAGCGACCCTGTACCAATAGTAGGGAACCAGCTGTGTCTACTTCAGTAAGGATAAGGGATCTAATGTTAGATCTAGACCTATTAATTTAGGCTGTGGTATAGGCTATAGTCTAAACTTATATATTCATTATTGTCCTACCAGTTACTATACCTAGAGTATTAAACTTTCTAGTAGATTTTAAATTATATGTAGATTTAGTAATGGGGCATGGCAATCCTTCAGTTTAGCGGGATATTATTTTCGTTGCTTATCTAACTTTAATAGTCTGATCTAACTTGAACTTCTATTTCTAAAGTTCTAAGTAGAACTTCAGGCTTTATTCCGTGTAGAACTCTGAACATGGTTGACTGAAGCAAGCATTAAAAAAATATAATGTATCCCGCTAAAGTGAATGAGTGCCTAGTAGATCTACCTACTAACAGTTAGACCCCGGTCTATTCTGTGTAGTCTAGAGTAGGCCTAACGTTAGACCTATTTGAAATCGATGCTGAATTTTTGCGACTTGTTACTCACCTCGGGGAAGTGTCATTCTCGGATTAGATGTTCAACGATGTCGCTCAGTAAGATAAAGAAAACACATACATCGTTGTAGTTGGTACACATTACTGACTCTAGACGCTCTCAAACGTATACAAAGCAAAACATTCATGTCTAACATTACACATGCAATGCTGCTGAATGCCTCGCCAATCACGGAAATCGCAGTCAGAGAATAGATTGAATTTGAAGTAGATCTTATAAATATTTACTAAGTATTGACCTTGACTCCCAAAGTAGGCTAAGACCCTAGTTTCTATGTTTGCACGGATCCTGCATCATCGCCTCCTCGTCCATTTCGATCGTTTCTGGTCCAGTCCGTTTTCACACACAGTGGCAATCACGAATTACTGTGATGTTACCAAGTACGTAGTATAGGGCCTACATACAGTCAATATACATTGCTTGCTACTCTCGCATAAACATAGGCATACAATCCATCAGTCAGTGGCCAGGCCAGCGTACGCGTAGGTGTACTCGTTCGCTGAGATATGAGCAAGAGAAAGAATCCCGAATGCTCCAAAACTGTAAGCCGAACGATTGAGAATGACGTCATTACGTGTGTTCGGCTCAGGAGAGAGCAACTTCGACCGCTGTCGTGTATTTGGAACCGGTCTAGTTCATACGTGATACTCGATCTCTCAATAATACACAGGTGAATGGGAATTTTGCACGAAATGCGCAGCAAACTTTTTCTCACGACGACCGGGCGTCTTTAACCTTGCATAAGTCGAAGGTCTTCTCAATTCCTTTTCTCTTTATATTGTATTGATTTCAGTCCCTCGTAAGTCAAATTTTTTCTAGATTTAAGCTATTTTTTCAGTCCGCATGCATTTGACTTCGTCAAGGTTGACTGTAGCTTCTTCTTTTTTTTTAGGTGTTGTATAAACGATGTGATGCGTCGTTAGTTGATAACGTGTGTATTGTGTCTTGATTTTCCCTTGCAGATGTTAGCCAACATGGGGAACATGGGTGATATGGGTGGCATGGGCATGGGTGACATGGGGTCGATGGGAGAGACTGGCGGCGGGGAGTCAGACGACAGCGATGATGAAGGTAAGCAGCAGTCGCAGACCTCACCGCAATCTCGTGGAATTATGGACAAGTCTGACGGTTCCATGACATTTGCTGCTGCGACATTTGCTCCCATGATATATCTGCATGCTCAGCCAAACATAAATTCTACCCTTGAACATAACCCTAACCCTGTTCCTTATTCTCACATCAAGCTACTGTAAACCTAAAACCCTATCACAACCCTAATCCTAACCCTAAGTCCTTGGAGAAAATAAAGACTGGAGCTATTGTCACAGGAGCAAATGTCGTGTCACCAGTCTGATGCAGATACGATGTAGCGTGTTTGTTGTAGCAAATCTTGGGGGGAATTGTGACATACTGCAAAGCAATTCAATTAGGGTAGCTCTTTAACTACAAGAACAAAGCTTCAGTATTTGTTGGTTGTTGGCTGCCCTGCTTACTATTGCAGAACAAATGTTTATTTTGCAGTGCAACAATTTTTTACCATTGTTTTATTGTGATGTTAGTCCCCCAAATAAAAACTAGTGAATATTGTGGTTTCTCTAATTAATGCGTAATGAATTTTGCTAACTACATGTATGGATTTCATGTGTTGACAGAGAAATTAGAGCAAGACCAATAGGAACCAGTGGTGGGATTTAAAATCTCACAGGGAAAGGGTTAAAGCTCACAGGGAAAGGGTTAAAGCTGAAGTACACGCAGAAAATTATTGAACATTTGAGCAAATTAATTTCCAAACAAAGAAAGTCATGGTTTTCTGAAGTTGTCACATCACTCTGGGATGTAGCATGTAAGCCATTCCACAAAATCCTCCTTACTTTCTTTCTTTTAATTGATGAGAGATAACATTTATATATGTATGTATGTATATGTATATATATATATATATATATGCAGGAAATTGTAAAGAAAATATTTACAATGGTTGTACAGTTGTAGTTTTTGTTGAGGCATTGATAACTGGAAATGTACTTGATGTGAAAGTGAAAATTTATTATTTTATAGTGCAGAGCAAATGGGTGAGCGTGCATGTGACATCACAGAATTGCCAATTTGTGTTTGATTGATCACAACTTCAAAAAAATCACAACTTTTTCAGTTTCATCAGAATTTGTTCAACTATTTTTTCTGCTTCTCTGCACACAAGCTAGTTTTCAGGATGGAAATTCCTCTTTACAGACTTGAGAAATTAACCTCCACTAGTTGCCCATTCCTTCTGCACCTCCAATGAAATAAACAGCATTTACACTTCCAATTTTTTGTTAAAACAAAAGAAAAAAAAAAGAAAAAATTTTGTTGGCCTTTCAGCAGTGACCTGCCTCACTCAGTGTACATTCTATAAGCCATGTTGACCCGGTTTTTGTGTCACATGTTTCCTCTCCACCAATCAGAGATCCCAGAGCTGGAGGACACTGACGGAAAGGAGGGAGAGGGAAGGTCCGAATAACCCACCGGATGAGGGGGCGTGAGAGGGAGAAAACATACTGACCATCGTATCGTCCAGAAGGAATGTTGTATAAACTCATATCTGCTGGAGGCACAGTCTGTTGTCTGCCAACCCGGTGCCGCCATAGAGGCATTCTTCATACTTCCTTTCCACATTGTTTTTTTTTCCTTTATATATGTCTGTCCAGTCGGTAATGCTAGCAGAATTGTCTGAAATGGCATGTAGCTCCATGGCTCTACCCAGTTCCCATCGCCATAGTAATCCTGAGGTGTATCGTTTTTATTTCTCTCCTCATGAAATATCTGGAGAAGAAATATCAAACAATAATACCATAGAAATAGAGTTCTTCGTTGGGGAGCACAAGAAAGAATAGGAAATAGATGCCACTAATTAAGACAAAGCACTTTAAAGACATGATCAGAGTATTCACCCGTACAGGCTGCGTATGATCGTAATTCTGTGATATTGATATTGCCAGATAGGTGTTAAATTTGAAGTTAACACTTGCAATGAAGTGGAAGTTATTTGCTCATAAAGACAGACATTTTAAATAGTAATCAAACATTGTCTACTGAAACAATTTGCAACATTTGATCTGACGGATGTCTCGAGACATGCTGAACAAGTAGAATCGTTACTGTACATGTATTCAAAGAAAGTAAATTTTTCATTTAAGCCCTCTTTACTTCTGAATTATTGAAGGTGTTTGCCATCAGAACGCTGTCGATCTAAACAAGGTGTGCTTACCTGCAGTCCTTCAAAGGAAACAACACGATTTAAAATGTTTGTATAACATGACGTCTTGCTATGGTCAAGTGCAGTATAAATGCATTCCACAGAGGGATTCATTTGTAGGAAGCTGGAGATTATTTCTGGTCTTATGTGCCATCTTTTACGTGGAATGTTTACACTGTTGTGAAAATGCATTTTGAGGATTATCTGCTCTAGACAGGATTCAAAAGTCCTTGCAGGTGATGCCAGTGTGGACATTGCCGTTCCTTTTCTTTGTAGCTATGTTTTGTTATGACAAATATACCACTAAGTCACATCTTAAAATGTGTTAATGGAAAAGAGTTCCTACCTACAATATTAACAAATATTTTTGAGTACAAGGGGTTGTTGTAATTTCGTTTGCATTTAGTCATCATTTTTTGTTCTTGACAATGAATAGGCCACCCGTGAAAATATGTGACATCCTGGAGACACTATGTTACTGCATCACAGTATGTGATTTGTGATGGGTTCTTCATGGACCCTGCTAAACAAACTTTCCTTGTGAAAACACTTGTGTATGTATATATGAAAACTGTGTAGCATTAACACAATGTGTAGCCTGCATAACAATGAATGGAATGATGTATCCTTCCTTTTGTCAGTTTGATGCAAGGTAGCAAAAGAAGATGAGACCGCCATTAGATGCAGTCGCGATAAAAGGCAGATTGTTTTTAATCGATGCCCACCTTTGCAGTAATAATTCATTTCTCAACCCACATTGTAGTTAACATTCCAAATTCTCAGAAATGACAGCTGCTCTGCAATTCGCAAGTGACTGATTATGAATCAGACTTAGTAGTGTGATTTTTTTTTTCTTGTCACCTACCGAATATTATAGCTGTTTTTTTTTTTTATGTGCAGATGGGAGTGTTTTGACCGTCTTGTTCAATTTTCAGTATATTGGCATCAGCGATACATTTTGTGAAGGAGCATTATACTGTTTGTTTGCAAAGAGTCATTGTTTGTTTGTTTTTTGTCGAGCATTTCTTTGCATAGTGACATGGTTGTCTTTCATAATGAGGTAAGGTTTTGTTTATAGAATACATGAAACCAAAATTATGACTAACACACCCCAAATACCAGTTGAAACTTGACTCATGTATGATCCAGCAAAAGATAAACAGATAAACCGATTGAAGTGCACATAGAAATAACTGACGAGAGGACAGTAACTGGGTTACTTCTGTATCCTTTTGATCTTCGTAGAGGGGGAATGTGGCCACCATACTGAATATTCAGGAAACTCGCTTTCTGTCACATATTAGTTACATAGATATCTGTAACTGGTTGCTGCTGTGATACACTGTGTGTACATTTAAATGAACCCAGCAGTTCTCTTGTTCTAGTTTTGTTATGTTTTTGATTTGTTTTGGTTTTGGTGGGGTTTTTTTTTAATCCAGATGTAATTTGTTTCCAAATTAAAGCTGTCATTTTCAGGAAATTAGGAAGTGCATAGCAAGGTATAGTAATTGTTTAAATTGTCCATCCTACACGAAGGCTATGTGGTCACTGATTTTTGTCTAGGTGAAAAACAAACTTTCAAAAAAATAAAAATGTGTATATCATGTGATATAAAGAATACCGATACAACCCCTTCTCTGTGCATATCATGTGTTTTAGCTATCCAGTAAGAAGCAGTTTGGTTTTGCAGTAGAATATATAGATATTTCAGCTAGTGAATGTCTATAAACCGCTAACCTTCATCAGTCAACCCATATCGAATTAAAAAAAAAAAAAAATTGTTTATAATCAATGTAACTCGCTGTGACCTGTCTTGTACCAGAGGTGGCGTACATTCATTTTCACATGCGTCTGTGACAGGTTGAGACATACATGATATGTTTTGCAGTGGTGATCCTTTTGCCAGATTTAGATACAGTATGTTTAAATGTCTGCATACAAATGTCATATTATTTGTTCAAAAAGTCTTTGCAAAGAAGAAAGTATATTCTTTTATTTGTGTGGCTGGTTCATACAATCATGGACCTACTACACATGGACATTTATCGCTCGTTAATTGATTCATGCACCCGTTAATTAATTTGTGCATCCGTTTCTGTCAAAAGCATCACAAAAACATTTTGAACATGCTTTCCTGCTTTGATCCAGTGTTGTCCACCGACAGCCCCCCTGGATAAGAACAAGACGGCGCTTTAAGAAATCTAAAAACTACATGCACAGAAGATAATAACTCTCTTAAATCAAGAAAAATGCATATGCAGTTGTAGTGTACATGTATATTGCGAAATCATCGCTAAAGAAACTTCATTTGCGAAATACAAGTACTTTACAAGAAAAAGCAAATAATTAAGCAGGTTGAATGTGATTTGCAATCTATTTTTCTCCATTTGTCGCACATTGTTTTAGAGTAAACATGGACAGTACAGTAGACGATATGCTTGTCTCGCCATTCAGGGACATTACATGCATGGCCGCAAGTGTCCGCTTCAGTAATTGCCAATTTTGTGACCCAAAATTTGTCCTTGTTTGACGTTTGGTGCTCCCCATTATTGGTGTTTGTTCAAAGGCAGTGAAGTCTGAAAAGGCACCTCAGCCAAATAGGACCGAAATGTGGGAAGCGGTTCTTTCATCAGTGACGATGCACGATTACACAATCGCCATTGTCCAAACATCTGAATGTAATTATTAAGATGCACATAATCAGGTGGCGGTGGTGAACATTGATTCAAAGAAAGACCTCCGTTCATAGTCCACATGAGTAGTAGGTCCATGATACAATGGACATGAAGACAATTCCCTTACGAAGAAATTCCTCTGTAGAGTTCAAACATGTTTGGAGTGTTAAGTGAGATGTTAACCTACACTTGTATTAGGATAGCCTCTTTATGTTGGACTCTCCCTTGGTTTCAATTCACAGATGACGCATATTATTTGGTTAGATATTCCCAACGTGTTAATGATAATTGATAAATGTATAAGTGTGGATGCGTGATGCAGTACTGTGGCCGAGTTTGAATCATAGAAGGTCAGATATGTGAGAGGCGTTCACTTTTTAATCTGGTATCCTATCCTCATACTGCGTGCATTTCATTTGATTTTGATTCACGAAAAGAAGTGGGGACATGCATTGGGTATTTTGTCGTTTTACCCTCCTCCCACCCCCTGTCCCCCCTGTTGTTTTTTTTTTTTTATGTTTTATGTTTTTCATAATTTCATGCATAATGTGATAAATGTATTAAAGTAGGAACCAATCATATAAAACGAATGCGTTTGCTAGGCAGGTTTTGTGCTCAGTTTGTCCCTACATGTATAATTACTGAGCTGTTCTTGTGTGTATGGTGTGTGTGTATGTTTGTGTGCGCGCGCGTTTGTGTGTGTGTGTGTTTGTGTGTGGGTGGGTGTGTTATATGCATTTGTGTGGGGACAGTAAACGTATCCTGATTATTGTCAACGTACATCGGTGCTTCATTTTGGAAATTATTGTCGCATGGGCGGTCCTTGTGGCGTAAGACCGGCAAATCCCATCATCGAAATTGTGAACAAATTCACGGCCGTACTGAACAGCGGGAGTCGGAACAGGTATAAAATCTTTAAGAGAGCAATGTGGATTGAGTGAAAGCAGCAACATTAGCAGAACACATCAGTGAAAGTTTGAGGAAAATCGGACACTCGATGCAAAAGTTATTAATTGTTAAAGTTTTGGTGTTGGGACGACTGGATCAGGAGATTACTAGAGTTCATGACGTCATGTGTTGACAAAGATATGAAGAAAATGTAAAGAAAATTCAACATGCTTTCACGTTTCCAGCGTTATGGAAGAGCACTTGACTGTAAACCGCTTTCAGAAAACACGGGGAATTATTACTACTCTTAAGATAATATGTCATTATCAAGTTGATGGAATGTGTAATTTTCATGAAAAAAAAAGTTATTTTTTTAATTCTTTTTATATAAATCTACAGCTCCAAGTTTAGATTTGTGGCGTTAATTTTTGTCCTTGAGCAGAGAAACCAATACTCTGAAAAACTGGCATATAGCAGTTTCACCATAAGAATGCATGAGTGGAGACTCACCATAAGAAAACATGAGTGGAGACTCACCGTAAGAAAGCATGAGTGGAGACTCACCATAAGAAAGCATGAGTGGAGACTCACCATAAGAATGCATGAGTGGAGACTCAACATAAGAAACCATGAGTGGAGACTCACCATAAGAAACCATGAGTGGAGACTCACCATAAGAAAGCATGAGTGGAGACTCACCATAAGAAAGCATGAGTGGAGACTCAACATGAGAAACCATGAGTGGAGACTCACCATAAGAAAGCATGAGTGGAGACTCACCATAAGAAAACATGAGTGGAGACTCACCGTAAGAAAGCATGAGTGGAGACTCGCCATAAGAAAGCATGAGTGGAGACTCACCGTAAGAAAGCATGAGTGGAGACTCAACATGAGAAACCATGAGTGGAGACTCAACATGAGAAACCATGAGTGGAGACTCACCATAAGAAACCATGAGTGGAGACTCACCATAAGAAAACATGAGTGGAGACTCACCGTAAGAAAGCATGAATGGAGACTCGCCATAAAGCATGAGTGGAGACTCACCATAAAGCATGTACGAGTGGAGACTCACCATAAGAAACCATGAGTGGAGACTCACCATAAGAAAGCATGAGTGGAGACTCACCATAAGAAAGCATGAGTGGAGACTCAACATGAGAAACCATGAGTGGAGACTCACCATAAGAAAGCATGAGTGGAGACTCACCATAAGAAAGCATGTACGAGTGGAGACTCACCGTAAGAAAACATGAGTGGAAACTCACCATAAGAATGCATGAGTGGAAACTCACCATAAGAAAGCATGAGTAGGAGACTAACCATAAGAAAGCATGAGTGGAGACTCACCATAGGAAAGCATGAGTAGGAGACTCGCCATAAGAAAGCATGAGTGGAGACTCGCCATAAGAGAGCATGAGTGGAAACTCACCATAAGAACGCATGAGTGGAGACTCACCATAGGAATGCATGAGTGGAGACTCACCATAAGAAAGCATGAGTGGAGACTCACCATAAGAAAGCATGAGTGGAGACTCACCACAAGAAAGCATGAGTGGAGACTCACCATAAGAAAGCATGAGTAGGAGGCTCAGATTATTTTGGAAATGAAGCAATGTAATTCCCTTACAATACCTCTCTAAGGTCACCTGTGTAGAATTTATGTATGCTTTCTTCTTTTGTTCTGCTTCTTAGACCCAGGGAGGTGGAAGCACTGACCCCTCCCCCATGCATTGCTGTGGTGAAGCTGCCATGTCATCATCCTTGTTCATTGTGATTTGTTATAAATTTTAAAACATTCTCATTCCTTATCCCAGTCACTATGAATTCTGAGACTCTGTACCCAGCATAAACAATTGAAAATTGTTCAGATGTAAAAGTCTGAAAATCAACAGGATTTCTCCTTTAAAATAACTCGCGCAGCAAGAGTGCTGCCCTCTGCGACAATGATCAAAATCATGGGGTGCTGCGGTCTGTTACAATGATCAAAATCTTGACAAGACGCGAAGAACTCCCTGAATATTTTGTACTTATATGCAATTTGTCGCTTTTCACCTTTCTGAGGATGTTTCCGTACAGAAATGCATTTTTTTCTCGACAACCTATAATGATGTTAGACAGCAACAATAGAACGGCGAATCTAAAGCAAATTGCTTTTTTTGTTGTTGAAATTAAACAAGTTCACAACTTGTCCCCAAATTGATTATCGCCCTCTAGTGGCAGCTATATTACACATGAGAATAACTTTGTTGCTCCTGGTCAGAATTGTTGAACTTCCAGTGATTAGATTTAACTTTGTTAAAGTTCAAGTTTACACTCTGATAAAGATTTTTTTTTTTCAATCTTCTAGTCTCTGAATTTGAGAAGTTATGGGTTTTGACAGAAACTGCCTATCGACATCTCAAGAATCTGAGAGCTTTCCACCTTGACTTACTGAGAAAGTCAACTTCATGTTCCCAGACGACATCGAGGGTAAGCACGAACTTATCTAAGTTGTTGATTAAACTGGCTCGCAAAAGGAAATGTTTAAGAAGATGATATCAACAGCTTTGAGAATATTGTCAGATTAAAGATATATGAGTTAAGGATATGATGTTTTCTATCAAGGGATGATTCGTATGTAATGTTGGAGCAGGGAGTGGCATATTGTGCTTCCTTGGATGAAATTAGGACACGCAATTAAATACTGGCGTCATGCAGTTGTATGATATACAGTAGATTTGACAATCACATTCTTCGTGAGTACAGATTGCTAAGCGGCACCATGATTTCAAAGGATTATATTCTGATGATGAATAAGATGAAATGTTTCATCACTTTATGGTATTATTTCGATAACATGCATGGGAAAAGTTTCAAAGGAAAAATGATACCTCTTTTTATTTAAAGCATTGATCGGAAAAGAAAGGACATTTGTGCTTAGTGGTAGTATTTTTTGCAGGAAAGAAATAGCACCACAAACTTCTGAAATTCAATGAAGAAAAAGGATTTGTTCGCACTCCCCCCCCCCCCCCACCCACACACATACACACAAATATACATTGTATGTATATATCATATATATAAAACATAAAAATACACACATGCGAGCGTGTATCAAGTATCTGTGTATATGCGTTTGTGTGGTTGAGAGAAAGACAGACAGACTGACAGACAGACAAACAAACAAGATTAGACGAGACATCTCACAAAGAACCACCAGATGGCAGCCAGGTACGTGAGGGTCGAAGCAGAGCGTCCCCTCCAGACGACGCGTCCCAGACTTCGGCTATCCCCACACTCACCGTCCGGTGTTCTCACAACGGCACTCTTCACCCCTCGGATTATCTTCTCTTTCGATTGATGATCATTAGTGATTTCCTCAGCCAGGCGACGGACGCACACCACACCGCACCGAGGCCGATGACATGTTCGTGAGTAGACCGTTCTCATCAGGAGTAGAACACACGTGCATTGAGAGACAGCTTGACGAATGCTCCTGCCATAATTTTTTCATTTACTTTCCGCCATTGGTGTGTCATCAGTAAGAAAACCGCGGGAAGGATTTCGTGGACTGCACATTGATGTAAATGTGATTGTGTACAGATCCATATTCATCAAAGTTTGGCTGATATTCTGTTTGATATACTTAGCATTATTACAATCAGCCAAATTATTTCATTGCCGTCATGTTTGTGACCTGCTTCAAAATTGCCATTGTTTGCTCTCAGTCTTGCGTTAACTTTTGAAGGTTTCTGCCAAGTTTCGGTAGATTTCATGACACATTTGGGCGCAATGCGGTTCTTTGTTGGCTTATAACATACCTTAAGATACGTGCCTTAAAAGAGCTAAGATGTTTCACTGAGATAGACTGTCATTCAGTGGGACAAAGGGATTTAATTCCAAGGGATTTGCTTGCTATCGGAGGATAACTCCTACCGTCTCCCCAAATTTACCGCTGTAAGATCTCATCATCACGTCGTCACTGTGTTCATCATGATCGTCACTCTCGTCGATCGCCTCGTCGTCCTGGAAGTCGCTTGGATGTTTATACTCGGATTAGCTGGCGGCTTCAACATCGACGAGTCCTCGCCGATCGTGTTCCGCGATCTCGAGGTCGACAGCCGGTTCGGGCAGGCGCTCGCCCTCCACCAGCGGGGTGACGAAACAATGTAAGTTGCTTTTTTGTCCAAGTGACGAGACACTCACGATAGTTTTTGATCGAGGCACCTATTTCCCATCAACTGTTGCCATGAGAAACGAATTATGATGATACATAAGCCACTCAACATGCTCAATATAATTCTATCTAATGAAGTAATAATGTTATCTTGAAATGTTGCCTTCCTTTCCCAGAGTGCTTGGGAAGAAACGAAATTATCACCCCTCACTTTTGCCATTACAATGAGATGCGCTGCTAACATTTTTATTGTTATCTTTGGAGAGTGATTCGTTGATACCGAGTGATCAGATCAGCTCAACTTTGTGTTGCTCAATTAGTGACAAACATATTTCTCTCACTGAGGACAATTTAAAGTAGCACTTACATGTAATGAATACAAGATGAAGTGAAGAAGTACAATATGGTGTCGTACAGCAAATGAGTTGAAGTCTGATACGAAAAAAAAACAAGAAAAAACTGCAATTATTTCATTAAGGCATTAGAACCTCGCCCGTTTACTCTGAGGTCCTTATTACCGAATGCATACTGAAAGAGAAATATGGACGCATTCTGCTGTCCAGTATTTTTTTTAAAGAGGCGTATTTCTTTGTGAAGTTTCAGATACCAGGGATAACTATACAGTACATTATCATCACACTCCAAACTCTGAATTTGTGTGTTTTGTTTATAAAATAAGGGGGAGTGTTTTTGCTCTTTGTGAGATCAGGGCCTGCTAATGTCTTTGTCTAGGATATTATTATGCTTTTTATATGAGTGTCTGGTATATGTTCATAGGAGGTAAATCAACAGGCAGAGATAGATAAATACGAATGTTAGTAAGCGAGTCTAGCAGCCAACTGCGCGTGACGTGCTTGACGTGACGTGGGTGACGTGTTAGTTATGTGGAGGAGTGAAGTCAGTACAATTCGACCTCGATTATCCGGCCATGTCGAGACCGGCGCTCATCCGGATAAGCGAATTGGTCGGATATGGGAGACACAATGTTAATGTATATAGCTGCCGTCCAAGCTGCCGTCCCAGTGCACTGGCAGCTAGGCAGGTAGCGTACCCCGCAACGGTGGTGTAATCTATGCTAGCCTGCGCAAAATTGCAGTCCCTTCTTCACAAAAATAAAGTATATCTTTATGTGAAAATCATACATGTTTTCCCTCATTACATATTGAGAAACCTATCGTGCACATCTTATGAGATTAGTGAAATAGATCCATGAAAAGATGTTAAAGTCACTGGGGGGGGGGGGGGCGTTTCTCAATTTTTGGATGAAAAAAAAAAGTCCTTCACTCAGCCTGCGTGAACGCGTCCGGATAATAGAGATTTCCGGATAAGAGGAGGCCGGATAATCGAGGTCGAATTGTATATCGAAATCATCAAGAGGTGAATCTTCTCTCTCGTGTTCTCCTCAAACACAGCGTGTCTCCTGGTTATTATCTTCATTTTGTCAACGCCATCGTCACCCAATCTGGATTTATATCATCATCATCGTAGCAAGAGAAAAAAAAAATCAGTTCACAGTTCTTTGATTATCGAGACCCAGTTCGTTCATCTTTTGTTTATTTACTTATTTATTTATTTATTCATTTATTTATTTGTTTGTTTGTTTATTCATTCATTTATATTATTTATTTAGAATTAACATGTGTTTACAGGCGTTCATAGAGTGAATGGGGCGAGGTCCTAACGCCTTCTTTATATATTCAATATCCTCCAGGGCTGGCCTATTCAGTTGCAATTATGACTTGTACATTATTATATCAAAACTAAAACTAACCCTAGAATGTAGGGCATCAAGGCGTTACAATAGTAGCCCGCACCAACGGAAATGTAAGTGCAATGTAACCCCACCCCCAGCAAAAAACACGCAGAAACAAACAAACAAATAAACAAACAAACAATAAAAAAGAACAAATACAAAACAAAAAGTGCAGTTTGCCAACAGAAGACACACACACACACACACACACACACACACACACACACACACACAAGAAATCGAAGTGACAGGCGAAAGAGTGGTGCGAGTCTTATTGAGGCACGTAGGCAGTTGAGGTCATTACCCTTGCACAACTCCATTTGAAAATCAGAATTGAAACATCATCACTTCCAGCGCGGGCTCCCTCTCTGTCTCTCTCTCTCTCTCCATCTCTCTCTCTCTCTCTCTCTCTCTCTCTCTCTCTCACCAACCCCGCCCAAAGACCTCCTCGCCCCGCCCAACGTCAAACGCATGTCCCACCTCCTTCCACCACACTGTGTATTTTCACAAGTCTCCAATGACCTCTGACAGCCCCCTTTTTAATGATATTATAAAGTAACCCACTTTTGCAAGGTTTCTCTTTGCACCATATTTTGTCCGGAGATAAGTGATGAGTGGTATAAGGGAAGTTTCTCAAAGTCGGCGTTGCGTTGCTACACCGTTCACTTATGTGGCATGTCTTATAGGAATGAAATGCTAAAGTAATTTTACTTTGCCAATGACCTCACTGAATTCTTGGCATGTTTGCCTGCATAAGCAGTCATTTTAACTTTGGAACACGCTCTACTTGATATCACATACAGTCATCAAGCGAGTGTTTGCAAAGTTGCGAAGTCTTAACTATAAGAAAATTACTTCAAAGTGCTTCAAATAGTCATATGCCAAACCAAAGAATTCGGGAAACCTGCCTGAAAAAAAAAAAAACAACAACAACAACAACACACACACAACAACAACAACGATCGAAACAATACAAAACAAAACAAACCCCATGAGAGTTCGCTCAACTAATTAAAAGGTCATTAAGAATTATCGGCATTCAACAAAATTGATAAATGGCTGCAGACCCCACCCTTCTTTATGATGAGAGTGTGCAATGTTTAATGTGATACGTGATTTACATGATAAGCACACACACACACACACACACACACACACACACACACACGCACACATACTAATCAAATATTGTATCCTGCTTGAGGTTTTTAAATTCTTATGAGTAGACTAGAATGATCCAAACGCCGTTGGAGAGGCAGGAATATCATCGTTAGGGGTTTCGATTATATAGATTATAGGGTTATAAACCGTGTGGGAACTTCGAATTCATTAGCATCGTAACTGTTTTTATTAATTTCCTAGCAAAAAAAAAAATTGTTATAAGCAATTCAGCAGTTTTTACTTCATTCTTTTTTTCCATAAGACCTTTTTTTTTCTTTGAATTAGTGATAACGACAACAAGTAGCCACGAATGTGAGACTAGATAGTTCCTTTTCCTTTGTTATGATCCCAGTGGAGGCGAAAATAAACGCTGTTAAAATCATTACGGAATTGGGATTTGATGGCGGATTTGCGAAACTGGGGTATATTACAACCTTGAACTTCCCACCTCTCTTTTTGAGAAAGGAAAAAAAAAATGGGCGCAAGGAAAACGTTAACACGATCATGAGTCCAACTTTGACTCACGGCTGCCAATCTCCTTCCTATAGAATGAAATTGTTGAGTAAGCGTTTGCATATCAATACGTGATCATCCTTGGAGCGCCTTGATATTAAATTTTGGCTTTGGAGAAAATCTGGTTGTTTGCCCATTATGTATCTCGCTATATACCATAATTAATCTGTTTACACACAGTTATCAATAGCATTTGAAATGGTCATATTGAACTTGTCATGTCGATTACCTTTGCTGCATCTATCCTGCCTGCTCCTGAAAATATTGAAAATACAAACCGTTTGACTCATTCACTGCTGAATTTATTGCTCTAACATTGATCTGTTAATATCGTGTCACAGTTAAACTCTAAGAAAAAATAGTTTCACCTTTGCACCTTGACCTGTTGCACAATATTGTAGCACCTTTGGGTGCAATTTTGCACCTTTTCAGACCAGAAAGGTGCAAAGATTGGTCTGAAAGGTGCAAAGCTGCACCCATAAAGGTGCTACAATTACTATGTCACACGGAAAGGTGCAAAGATTAAACCAATTTTCCTAGACTGTACGTTGAACAAATAAATCAAATTAATCTGCGCTTGGAGCAGTATTATTATAGAAACGTGGATATATTTCACAGGACAAAATAACTGCAATTACATACATATAACCGCAGTGTGTATACATAATGGTAACCTGCCCTTACATCGAATAAAAGAACCAAGGAGAACATCCGTAACATGCATGAGTGGCGAATAATACGAGGTCAAGCAAGACAGTGAAGAGATGGCAACATGCTCAAACACCACCAAAGATAATCATTGGTTAGGCATCAGTGAAAAAGAAATTGATAGCAGAGAATCGCATCACTGGCTACAAAACATCGCTTTCCTAGATAACCTGATAATACCATTATGCGTTGACTTCATTAATCAACAAATTCTGACAACTTTAAACATTTTCAAAATCCTCTGTTCATTCCCTTTTTTTTTTTTGGTATCTAGATATTTTTCTTCTTTTTTTACGAATCAAAGCATAGCCCGATGTCAATGATGTAAGCGAGAGCGAGCGTTTTTTTTTAATGATTATTATCATTATTATTATTTTGACCTGAATTCGCACGCTCTCACAGTCTTGCTGGATACTTTTAGTACTGCTGACATTGAAATTACAATGTACTAGCATTAAGATCCAGAGTTTTTTGCAATAATTTGGTCGCGAGACCCTATCACTTCGATGCAGCAGCCTCAAGGAAGTAAGGGAAATTTTACCTCTTTGCTTGCGCGATGTACAAAGAAGCTCACGGCGGTGAAAATCGCGCAACTCTAGATTACGTCCCATCCTTTACATGCTCCCTGTATCTATTTTGTTCCCGTTTGTTCCTCTCTTTATTATTTCTTCCTTTTGCTCATCTGTCTCTCCCTTGAATCTGATATATTTTGGGCTCAGTTTCCTTATTCATCACTCTATAGAGTGATGAAACAATCATACAAACATACAACCTGTATACAGGTTGTATGTTTGTTTTATCGCTGTGACCGCTCTCAAGTCCTGCATATTAACGATATATCTTCTCCTTTGCTTGTGCTTTTTCCTGACACTCAGAAACTTTTGTATTCTCGAACGAACCTTTCCTCGTGTTTTCACATTGAATCTTGAATATGTGTGTTCCCTCTGTAGTATGTGATTTATCAATACTTAAATCTCCATGCATGAATACATCTGCATTCCGAACTCTCTATGTATCTTTTGAGATAATTTGCATTTAGAGAGAATATCATTTTTTTTTCCTTTTAATCTATCTCCTCTATCGAAAAACAACTATTCCTACTTCTTTAATATCTTGTGGCTGGCATTCCATTTCTTCGTCTTGTTTTGTCGTTACGTTTCATTCATTCATTCATTCACTCATTCATTCATTCATCCATCCATTCATCCATCCATTCATTCATTCATTCATTCATTCATTCATTCATTCATTCATTCATTCATTCATTCATTTTTTCATTTCCAACAGAAACATATGAATATATTACAGAAATTGAATACATAGATTTCATCATAATGCAAAATAAAGGATAAGTTTACACAATATTGAAAGTATACGGAAATGTTGGAAATGGGGAAGAAGTTCTTCGTCGTCTCCTCCTTATCTTGATTTGCAGTCAGTAGTAAGCCTATTTATTCCTTCCATCCTTTTCTGTCTATTTCTCATATCGTTCTGTTTCATTTTTTCTCTTCTTCATCCGCCTCCTCCACAGCCAACTGTCCCTCCCCTTCTTCATCTTCGCCTCATTTAACTCCTCATTCATCTTGACCTTAATCTCTTACCCCTTCTAAGATTCCTTTACCCCTAATTTCTCCTCCTCTCCTTCCTGCACCTCATTCTCCCTGCCTTTGTTTGGCGGCTCAAACTCAGACAGCGCAGGACGCTGGGTAATTCCACAGTGGTCAGTATCGTGTAATTAGATTCCAACTCATCCCATTCACCTGCCTGATGATTCTCAATCACAGACGGGGAAGTGGTGAATGTCGCTGCCCGTATTTAGCTGGTTAATTACGTAATTAACATCGTCTTATTGGGTTATCTCATTTAGAGGAAAGAGCTAAAGGGGGATAACGGGCCACTTTCAGGAGAAGACGTAAAAACAAGAGCTTGTCTGAAACTGATAAGACTAGAAAAGGAGTCGTGGCATCTTCAGCTAGCCTTCTGAGTGACTGCATAGAGCGATCTATGAAGAATGTGAAGAATGATTCGTGCGTCTTAATGTTATGTATTTGAAAGCAACTAGCGTTATCTTGCCCTTATTTGCCATGGTCATTACTAACAAGCGACTGGGCGGTAGGGGGGAGGGCGCAAAAGGGCAGTCCCCCTGAAATCCTATCATGGTACAGGTGTATTTTGCAAGAGCTGGTATGATGATGCTGCCATTGATGTACGAAATCCTTAAAGGACAAGTTCACCTTCATAAACATAAGGATTGAGAGAATGCAACAATATTAGTAGAACACATCAGTGAAAGTTTGAGGAAAATTGGACAATCGATGCAAAAGTTATGAATTTTTAAAATTTTTGTGTTGGAACCGCTGGATGAGACTATTACAGCTTGTGAGTCATATGCGTACAACAGTATAAAGAAAATGTAAAGAAAATTCAACATATTTTCACTTTTTTCGCATAATAAAAGAGCACTTGACTTGCCTCTTTCTAAAGGCAGGAGGAATAATATTACCCATAACATTTGTCGGTAACGAGTCGGGGAATGTGTACTTTTTTCAAAAGATGAAATTTTGTGAAATTCTCTTTATGTTTTCCTTATATTGTTGTACGCATGTGACATCTAAGTTATTCACACACTGCAGTAGTCTTCTCATCCAGCGGTTACTGCACAAAAACTTCAAAAATTCATAACTTTTGAACGGATTGTCCAATTTTCCTCAAACTTTCAATGATGTGTTTTACTAATATTGCTACATTCTCTCAATCCTTATGTTTATGAAGGTGAACTTGTCCTTTAAGCATACATGTTCGTGGTGGCAAGAATCAAGAGCATGGGACTTTTTGTTTTTCAAGAATACATAAAATATACCATACAAAAACTTGCGTACATTTACGTTTCTGAACATATGCTGAACTCCCTGTTAAGTTATGGTTATCATATCATGTCATATCTACCATTAGATGCTAACAAATGCCCGTTGCATACTTTATTAAAAAGAGAGAACAATAAGAATATATATATATATTCTGCTCACTACCCTTCTGATAAATTAAGTATATGAATTGGTAAAATTAAAAAAAAAGCATTCACAATTTATTCTCGATGAACTATGTTTAATGGATTAATCCCCTCAGGGCAGTGAAAAGCATGGATATTTGGACATGTTTAGGTTGACATAATCAGAAGAAAACCGTTTGGTGTAACTTACATATGAATTCGCACTGATGTACAAAACTGAATGCACGACAACTTTATCATTTTGTGTAAATTTGGGATGTAAGAACGATTCTAGTATCTCTGCATCTGCAGTAGTTTTGTTTATACCCTTGACCTGTTCTATGGTAAAATGTACAGTCGGACTGGACCTCGTTACACAAGAAACTCGTGCTAATAATCGTAACATTAGATTGTAGTTACTATGGCAACGAGCAGATATTTTAAATTGACCGTCTGTCTCTGTGATATTTCCTGAAACAGCCAGATTTTATCATTGTATCTTATAAGAACACACACACACACACACACACACACACACACACATACAAAACAGAAGCAAATGTGTCATGCAACAGTTAAATATTTTGTCAATTCTCAGTGCAATCGTTAGTTTAAGTTCACGATACGTCTGTCATTGTGGCAAAGACAAACTTTGATAGAGACGTAATCGATAGGTGTGATTCAGAGACGAGGTCAATGAGGTAATAGAGAGCCTCGTCCGTCAAGACAAGCTTCGTGGTACAATAAGCGGGACAGTTCTGCATGGACAGCGGAACTTATTTATCATCCCGCCAGTCACCCGCTTCCAAATACTAAATGTTCATACTCCAAACTGCCATCTCCACTTACGAATACCATTTTGATTGATTTTTTTTTCTCTCTCTCAAATTTGCCTTCTATTTTGATGCTACCTGATACCATGGTTTTTGGAACCGGACCTAACGTGCATTTAAGGAACTACAAAGTAAATGCATGTTGATTCATACTGATTCATGATACCCTCATCACTTACATGGCCAAAAGAAAATTTGCATAATATGTGTAAAATACTTCGTTTTGATATTTCTGCTGTTTTTCAACCGATTTCTTGGATATGCTCACACTAGGGCGGTGAGTTGGCTCAGTCGGTAGCGCGTCTGCCTCACGATCACGCGGCCCGGGTTCGAACCCGAGTCTGGACTGAGCAATGTTGTGTGTAAACATACCGTCCCCTCTAGCAAGAGGCAAAACACTCTGTCCCTCGGATAGGACATAAAATGGAGGTCCCGTGTATGAGAGAGTCACAGCTCATGCACGTAAAAGATCCCGCTTCATTCATCCATCGCAAAGAGCAGGGTGTCTAACCCGGTGAAGTGGTCCCACCCCACATCCAACTGGACCCCATGGAAGACCAGCTTAGTGTAGCTGAATATGGGCTATCCAGCCATCTTCTCAGATGGAAAATGAACAACAACAACAACAACAGCAACAACAACAACAACAACAACAACAACAACAACAACAACAACAACAACAACAAAACAAAAGCCTTCCAAACCAAGATTCTGCCAGTCACCTCATCTGTCAATCATTACGGTAATATGATTAACAAAAGAAATTGAATGCACCTTCCCCTAGACTGAGCATAACTTGCATGTGTCGCTGCAAAAGAGCACCGAAGTGCGACGTCATAGTCACTCGTAGCCATGGAAACTGGTTCTAATCAACATCAAGTAGCCTGAATATCTGTGAACACGTCGGTTGCTAACCATGTTCGTACCCGGTTCCAACCCACTGACCAGAGCCTTGTGTAAGGGTTCGTGTGGAACCAGTCCTATGAGCTGAAACAAAAGGCTTTGACATTATCACTTCAGTAGGCCTACTCATTGTCTTTTATTTGTCATATTAAAAACATGAAAACATGTAATTATTAAGGTATGCTCAGTCTAGGGTAGGGTGCACTCCTATGGTTTTTTTTAAAATCAGATTTGTAGTTTAACAATGATTGACAGTTAATCTCACTGGCAGAATCTCGGTTTGAATGTTGTTGGTGGTGGTGTTGCTGTTGATGATGTTGTTGTTGCTGTTGTTGTTTGTGTATCCAAGTAATCTGAAGGAAAGGGTAGAAAGTATTATTATCATGTATATCGCATGTATTTAGATATTTATTTGATTACATGAGGGATGTTGAGGGTATCATTAATTAACACAAGTCAACAAGCATTTGCATTCATTTGGACATTACTATATACCACAATGGAGAATACAACATCTGTGAGAAAGCGGGTTAAAGTGGACTTTCAGTCTAAAGTCTTCGTCAACCATTTTAACCCCGTGATTACTTCAATAGTGTAAAGGTCTGTATAGCTGCATATAAAACGTATGTAGGTTAGAGGTAGCAACAAGAGTATAGATGAGTAAAGCTCTTTGGGCATGGGTGGAAGAGACTGTTTCAGTTTAGGTATGGTGGTGGAGGTCATAGCAGAATTGCCTGAATGCTGATCGTTGTACTATGGCGGCAGTATCGTAATAGCGATATTCTGAAATAGAAGAATGTATACTAAATGACTGTATTGTGGTGTCAGTATAGTAAAGTTATTGTGCTTTAGTGGTTAGAAGCAGTAGCATGGTAACGATAGTAGAGTAAGTAATAGTAAAAGAAGGAAAAACATTTATTGCATGTTTTCCGAATTAATTTGTTTTGTTTTTGGGTCTCTTCTTATCTCTATTGTTAGGTTGGTTGTGGGCGCACCAAAGGGCCAATCAGCAAACAGGGAGATAGTTCGAGGAGGCGTGGCTTACAAATGTTCCTTCACCAATCAAAATACTTCGCTTGGTGGCAACTGCTCTGAGATCTTGCTCGATAGGAGAGGTGAGTGGAAAAAAAAACAAAACAAACGGTTACCATGGTTACCTTGGAACGAAATCTCTTAGACCCTGCTGGTGTAGCAAATCATAATTCAACGACGCAGTTCCACCGACAGGACGATGGGAGTAAGAGGAAAACTAAGAAAATGATCCCTTAATGAAAGGAATATCGAAAACGAAAGTAGTATGGTGGAAAATGAGAGACAGAAGGAGAGAAAGAGAGAGAGAGACAGAGACAGAACGACAGACAAACAGACAGACAGACAGACAGAGATACATTGATGAAAAAATAAAGGCCTAATATTAAAGCGGAGTGAAAATTAGTTGGGAATGAAATTATACAAACGAACATGAAAGATGTCAAATCAATGCAACAAATTGTCTCTATACATAAAAATTTGATTTTCCTTTCATGATAAAAAAGAGACAATACAAACAATTCAATCAATCGTAGGTGTAAATTTCTGCCTATCATAATTGTTTGTTTCTTTATTTTTTTTTCAAAAGCGATTAATGGTGTTCAATAGTAGGCCTACACAGTAACGACACAATGAAAATCTGCCTCTAAAACGCTGAAGGTTGTGACTGGACCCCGAACTTTAGGTGTTTGTTTTTTTCTCTCACCAGTAAATGAATGATTTGCTCGTAGATCCATGTGGTAATTCACCTTGACATGGCGGCGTTTCATTCATTATTCACCAACACCTGTTGTCTCTTCCCTGAGAAAATGTCTTTCTATTGAAAAACTTCCGCTTTTGACATCAGTTCATTATTGAAGTGTGTTGACGTTGTGTCTGCCATTCTATTTGTGTGGTTCCGTTTGCCTTAATTCTATAGCGTAGATGACAAAACTCCTAATTCTGGACAAATTCGTGATGGTTTGCAGACCGGCTTAAATGGCGGTCAGAACTTCCGCGGTAGTGAGTTCAAGTTCATGTTCTTGAAGCTCATTGAAGTAGTGTCGTGAGAGACTGGTAGGCAGTATAATTGTGGTGTGCACACCAGATTGAAGGAAGGGTTGGGGGAAGGAGGGGCTCAGTAGCGGAAGGAGATGGGTGGAGGAGGGGTGGAGGAGATTGATGGGAGGGGGAGGGGAGCGAGGAAATCAAGTTAAAATGCAAATGCAATCTACTTCTGCAATCATTCTAGTAATTGCATAGTACGTAGCTTCCTTCTCTCCCTCTCTCCCCCCCCCCTCTCTCTCTCTCTCTCTCTCTCTCCTTCGTTTTCACTTCTTGTATTCACTATCTATAGCGTGTTGATTTGTATAGTAATAATAGTTGAGTTTCTTTAGTTCATATCGCAAAACAATGTTCCCTTTACGCTTAATATGCAATAACTCGTATCTATTTTGCACACACAATATCACACAAGTGTTATTGACAAATTACATTCAAATTCACGATAAGAAATAACATATAAAGTATTGTTAAACATGCGACACACAACAAAGGCGTATGCAGCAATATGCGTAACTTACACAGTAAAAAAAAAATGAAGAGGACTGTTTTTACGCAATTTCAAACAACTTTCAGACTCGAATTGTCAGACTTAAAGATGATTCATTTGATTGATTGAAAAATATACTATTGAAAATCATCCTTAGCAGTCTG